>NW_024734278.1:22500-40000 GCF_018991925.1 Homarus americanus | reverse complement strand
CTTCACCCATGGCCAGGTAACCCCCACCTCACCCTCCCCAAGCTACACTTAACACCCCTCACCAGGTAAGATGTATATGACCCGACATAACTCAACTGTGGTATTATCCGGGTCGTGGACAAAGGAGTCACTGTTTTGTCATATTGTCACGGAGAGAGAGAGAGAGAGAGAGAGAGAGAGAGAGAGAGAGAGAGAGAGAGAGAGAGAGATACTGTAGGTAGAAAGCTAGATACACCGACCGACCGACCGACCGACCGACCGACAGACTGACAAAGTCACGAATACACTTCCTGAACACAACGATGCATTTAACATATTTTCCCTGACCAATTATATACATGTGATGACTCAGCATAACACAGTAGAGGTAGAGGCCAGTGTAGGAGTTTTAGTTATAACACAGAGAGGTAGAGGTCGGTGAGGGAGCTCTTAGTTATAGCACAGTAGAGGTAGAGGCTGGTGAGTTTAGTTATAACACAGTAGAGGTAGAGGCCGGTGCAGGGAGCTCTTAGTTATAGCACAGTAGAGGTAGAGGCCAGTGCAGGAGCTCTTAGTTATAGCACAGTAGAGGTAGAGGCCGGTGCAGGGCTCTTAGTAGCACAGTAGAGGTAGAGGCCGGTGTAGGAGAGTTTAGTTATAACACAGTAGAGGTGGAGGCCGGTGTAGGGAGCTCTTAGTTATAGCACAGTAGAGGTAGAGGCCAGTGCAGGAGCTCTGTTATAGCACAGTAGAGGTAGAGGCCGTGACATTCAGTATAAACACAGTGTGAGAAGGCTAGAAGCAAGGTAAGGTACCTGCAGGAGCTCTTAGTTTAAATAGTACAGGTAGAGGGCCTATAGATCTTAGTTATAGCACAGAGAGGTAGGATTATGGCTCTTAGTTATAACACAGTAGAGGTAGAGGCCGAGGTGCTATTCTAGTTATAACACAGTAGAGAGAGTGCAGATAATGTATGAGTTCTTAGTTATAGCACAGTAGAGTGTAGAGCCGATTAGGCCTTAGTTATAACACAGTAGAGGTAGAGGCTGCAGTGAGCTCTAGTTATGTTAACAAGAGAGGTAGAGGCTGCTAGAGCTCAGTTATAAGCACAGTAGAGGTGAGATGTCGGGTAGGAGTTCTTTAGTTATAACACAGAGGTAGAGGCCATGAGCCTTAGTTATAGCACAGTAGAGGTAGAGGCCAGTGCAGGAGCTCTTAGTTATAGCACAGTTAGAGTGCAGGTGTAGGAGCCTTAGTTATAACACAGAGTGTAGAGGTGTTAGAGCTCTTAGTTATACCACATAGAGTAGAGGCTTGTTTTAGTTATAACACAGTAGAGAGAGGGTGCAGAGCTTTTAGTTACACAGTAGAGTGTAGAGATTTTAGTTATAGCACAGTAGAGAGAGAGACAGTGTAGGATTTTAGTTATAACACAGTAGAGAGTGTAGGCATATGGTTTTAGTTATAACACAGTAGAGGAGAGTGCAGAGCCTAGTTATAACACAGTAGAGGTAGAGGCCGGCATGAGCTCTAGTTATAACACAGTAGAGTGAGAGATTGTAGAGCTTAGTTATAACACAGTAGAGGCCGGTGCAGAGCCTTAGTTATAACACAGTAGAGGTAGAGGCTGGTGTAGGAGTTTAATATAACAAGAGAGGTAGAGGTGTAGGAGCTTATAACACAGTAGAGGTAGAGGCTGTGCAGGAGTTTTAGTTATAGCACAGTAGAGGTAGAGGCTAGTGCAGAGCCTTGGTTATAACACAGAGGTAGAGGCCAGTGTAGGGAGCTCTTAGTTATAACACAGAGAGGTAGAGGCCGGTGCAGGAGCTCTAGTTATAACACAGTAGAGGTAGAGGCCGGTGCAGATCTTAGTTATAACACAGTAGAGGTAGAGGCTGCAGAGCTCTTAGTTATAGCACAGTAGGAGGAGAGGCCAGTGCAGGAGCTCTTAGTTATAACACAGTAGAGGGTAGAGGCCGGGCAGAGCTCTTAGTTATAACACAGTAGTGGAGGCCGGTGCAGAGCTCTTAGTTATAACACAGTAGAGGTAGAGGCTGGTGCAGAGCTCTGTTATAACACAGTAGAGGTAGAGGCCAGTGTAGAGCTCTAAGTGGTACACAGTAGAGGTAGAGGCCGTGCAGGAGCTCTTGGTTATAAACAGTAAGAGAGGTAGAGCTGCAGGAGCTCTTAGTTATAACACAGTAGAGGTAGAGGCCGGTGCATGAGCTCTAGTTATAACACAGTAGAGGTAGAGGCCGGTGTAGGGTCTGGTATATTAGTAGAGTTTGCAGAGCTCTTAGTTATAACACAGTAGAGGTAGAGGCCGGTGTAGGAGCTCTTAGTTATAACACAGTAGAGGTAGAGGCCGGTGTAGGAGCTCTAGTTATAACAGCAGAGGTAGAGGCTGTAGGAGCTCTTAGTTATAATGTGAGGTCTGGCTTGTGTCCACTGATGGCTTTGTGTCGCTTATGGAGTTGACTCATAAAACAATGTATTAAAGCACTCTGTGTGTGTGTGTGTGTGTGTGTGTGTGTGTGTGTGTGTGTGTGTGTGTGTGTGTTGGGAGGTGTGTGTGTGTGTGTGTGTGTTGGGTGTGTTGGGGTGTGTGTGTGTGTGTGTTGGTGTGTGTGTGTGTGTGTGTTTGTTGGGGGTGTGTGTGTGTACGTGTTGAGGATATGAATAAAAGTATATAGTTTTATAAGTAAGTGTATTCGATGTGTGTTAAGTGCATGATACTCGCCTTAAGTGTATCTCAGGTGAGTTAACAGGTGTAAGTCATAGTCATAAGTCAACACGGTAGTAGAGGAAACACCTGCATCATCTTATTGAAGGTAAACACAAGTAAAACACCTGTCGTCTTCACAGGTAAATTTACATATCAATGACTTCAAAAGGTAAATATTACGTTATATGAATATTTAATGAACCTCTTCTTTATTGTTTTATATTTTTATTATTATTATTATTATTTTTATAAGTGAGAAGAATTTTTTTTTAATCTAAATATGTAAATATGTTGTTGTATTTATGTATTTTACTGTCAGGTAAAGATGTACACTTTGGGGTAATACTAGGTGTACACTTAGTAATTACAGATTGATGTACACTTAAGATAATTACAGGTAGATGGACACTTAAGATAATTACAGGTAGATGGACACTTAAGATAATTACAGGTAGATGGACACTTAAGATAATTACAGGTAGATGTACACTTAAGATAATTACAGGTAGATGGACACTTAAGATAATTACAGGTAACTGGACACTTAAGATAATTACAGGTAGATGGACACTTAAGATAATTACAGGTAGATGGACACTTAAGATAATTACAGGTAGCTGGACACTTAAGATAATTACAGGTAACTGGACACTTAAGATAATTGTAGATGGACACTTAAGATAATTACAGTAGATGGACACTTAAGATAATTACAGGTAGATGGACACTTAAGATAATTACGTAGATGGACACTAAGATAATTACAGGTAGATGGACACTGGACAGGTATTACATTGCTAAATTTAATGTGTGCTTGTGTTGTACTTTCAGGACGTGCACTTCTGGCACAGGTAAGTAATTGTTCATTACCTGTGTAATTACCACCTGAGGTACCTGTCTCACCTGTGTACCTGCCGGTGTCATCACAACAACTGCACCACCACCTAGTATACCTGTGTCCCACTCACACCTGGTGGGTGGTCAACAGCTGCTACACCCACCACCTAGTATACCTGTGTCCCACCTCCACTACACCTGGTGGTGGTCAACAGCTGCCACCCACCACCTAGTATACCTGTGTCCCACCTCCACACCTGGTGGGTGGTCAACAGCTGCTACACCCACCACCTAGTATACCTGTGTCCCACCTCCGCTACACACCTGGTGGGTGGTCAACAGCTGCACACCCACCACCTAGTATACCTGTGTCCCACCTCCACACACCTGGTGGTGGGTCAACAGCCACACCCACCACCTAGTATACCTGTGTCCCACCACACCTGGTGGGTGGTCAACAGCTGCTACACCCACCACCTAGTATACCTGTGTCCCACCTCCGCTACACCTGGTGGGTATCAGCTACACACCCACCACCTAGTATACCTGTGTCCACCTCGCCACACCTGTGTGGTAGTCAACAGCCACACCCACCACCTAGTATACCTGTGTCCCACCTCTCACACCTGGTGGTGGTCAACAGCTGCTACACCCACCACCTAGTATACCTGTGTCCCACCTCCACACACCTGGTGGTGGTCAACAGCTGCTACACCCACCACCAGTATACCTGTGTCCCACCTCCACACCTGGTGGGTGGTCAACAGCTGCTACACCCACCACCTATACCTGTGTCCCACCTCCGCTACACCTGGTGGTGGTCAACAGCTGCTACACCCACCACCTAGTATACCTGTGTTCCACCTCCATACACCTGGTGGGTGGTCAACAGCTGCTACACCCACCACCTAGTATACCTGTGTTCCACCTCCACACACCTGGTGGGTGGTCAACAGCTGCTACCACCCAACACCCAGTATACCTGTGTCCCACCTCCACCACACCTGGTGGGTGGTCAACAGCTGCTACACCCACCACCTAGTATACCTGTGTCCCACCTCCACTACACCTGGTGGGTGGTCAACAGCTGCTACACCCACCACCTAGTACCTGTGTCCCACCTCCGCTACACCTGGTGGGTACAACAGCCACACCCACCACCTAGTATACCTGTGTCCCACCTCCACTAACCTGGTGGGTGTCAACAGCTGCTACACCCACCACCTAGTATACCTGTGTCCCACCTCCACTACACCTGGTGGGTGGTCAACAGCTGCTACACCCACCACCTAGTATACCTGTGTCCCACCTCCATGACCTGGTGGGTGGTCAACAGCTGCTACACCCACCACCTAGTATACCTGTGTCCCACCTCCGTCACACCTGGTGGGTGTCAACAGCTGCTACACCCACCACCTAGTATACCTGTGTCCCACCTCCCATACACCTGGTGGGTGGTCAACAGCTGCTACACCCACCACCTAGTATACCTGTGTCCCACCTCCACACACCTGGTGGGTGGTCAACAGCTGCTACACCCACCACCTAGTATACCTGTGTCCCACCTCCGCTACACCTGTGGTGGGTCACTGCTGCTACACCCACCACCTAGTATACCTGTGTTCCACCTCCACTACACCTGGTGGTGCACACAGCTGCTACACCCACCACCCAGTATACCTGTGTCCCACCTCCACTACACCTGGTGGGTGGTCAACAGCTGCTACACCCACCACCTAGTATACCTGTGTCCCACCTTCCACACCTGGTGGGGGTCAACAGCTGCTACACCCACCACCTAGTATACCTGTGTCCACCTCCACACCTGGTGGTGGTCAACAGCTGCACACCCACCACCTAGTATACCTGTGTTCCACCTCCACTACACCTGGTGTGTCAACAGCCACACCCACCACCTAGTATACCTGTGTCCCACCTCCGCTACACCTGGTGGGTGGTCAACAGCTGCTACACCCACCACCTGTATACCTGTGTCCCACCTCACACACCTGGTGGGTCAACAGCTGCTACACCCACCACCTAGTATACCTGTGTCCCACCTCCTGCCACACCTGGTGGTGGTGGTCAACAGCTGCTACACCCACCACCTAGTATACCTGTGTTCCACCTCCATACACCTGGTGGGTGGTCAACAGCCACACCACCACCTAGTATACCTGTGTTCCACCTCCATACACCTGGTGGGTGGTCAACACACACCCACCACCTAGTATACCTGTGTTCCACTCACTACACCTGGTGGGTGGTCACAGCTGCTACACCCACCACCTAGTATACCTGTGTCTCCACCTCCGCCACACCTGGTGGTGGTCAACAGCTGCTACACCCACCACCTAGTATACCTGTGTCCCACCTCCGCTACACCTGGTGGTCAACAGCTGCTACACCCACCACCTAGTATACCTGTGTTCCACCTCCCTGCTACACCTGGTGGGTGGTCAACAGCTGCTACACACCCACCACCTAGTATACCTGTGTTCCACCACACCTGGTGGGGGTCACCAGCTGCTACACCACCACCTAGTATACCTGTGTTCACCTCCGCTACACCTGGTGGGTGGTCAACAGCTGCTACACCCACCACCTAGTATACCTGTGCCCACCTCCACACACCTGGTGGGTGGTCAACAGTCACACCCACCACCTAGTATACCTGTGTCCCACCTCCACTACACCTGGTGGGTGTCACACCCACCACCTAGTATACCTGTGTCCCACCTCTACACCTGGTGGGTGGTCAACAGCTACACACCCACCACCCAGTATACCTGTGTCCCACCTCCACACACCTGTGGGTGGTCAACAGCTACACACCCACCACCTAGTATACCTGTGTCCCACCTCCGCCACACCTGGTGGGTGGTCAACAGCCACACCCACCACCTAGTATACCTGTGTCCCACCTCCACACACCTGGTGGGTGCAACAGCTGCTACACCCACCACCTAGTATACCTGTGTTCCACCTCCTACACCTGGTGGGTGGTCAACAGCTGCTACACCCACCACCTAGTATACCTGTGTCCCACTGTTACACCTGGTGGGTGGTGGTCAGCTGCTACACCCACCACCTAGTATACCTGTGTCCCACCTCCTACACCTGGTGGGTGGTCAACAGCCACACCCACCACCCAGTATACCTGTGTCCCACCTCCGCTACACCTGGTGGGTGGTCAACAGCTGCTACACCCACCACCTAGTATACCTGCCCACCTCCCCTACACCTGGTGGTAACAGCTGCTACACCCACCACCTAGTACCTGTGTCCCACCTCCCTACACCTGTGGGCAACGCTGCTACACCCACCACCAGTATACCTGTGTCCCACCTCCGACACCTGGGGTGTAACAGCTGCTACACCCACCACCTAGTATACCTGTGTCCCACCTCCACACCTGGTGGGTGGTCAACAGCTGCTACACCCACCACCTAGTATACCTGTGTCCCACCTCCGCTACACCTGGTGGGTGGTCAACAGCTGCTACACCCACCACCTAGTATACCTGTGTCCCACCTCCCTACACCTGGTGGGTGTCAGCTGCTACACCCACCCACCGTGCACGCCCGACTCCCCCTGTATCAACATAACCAGCTGCTGGGATCATCATTCACAACACTCCAGATTAAAACAAAGGCTCCAGCAAACACCTCCACCAATATTAAGACGCCAGCAAATACGACCATGAGTAAACCTTTATTTAACATGTGTGTGTGTGTGTGTGTGTGTGTGTGGTTTATTCTCTAGTCACCCAATTTGTCTCTAAAGGGAGGAGGGTAAGGGAAGGGTTATTAGATTAGGTTAAGTTAGCTTGTTAGATTGGTAGGTTAGGTAAATATCCCAGGGTGTTTACTCTGAGGTGATCCGTCAAACAACAAGACAACACTGAATTAAGGTTTTAAGAGCTGAGTTGATTGGAATTTATTTGTTAATCCATCGAAATCTTTCCCCAATCGGTGTTTGTGAATTAAAGTCACAGTTTTAATTATTATTATTATTATTATTATTATTATTATTATTGATATATTCATCTGCCTCATACTTTTACACAACTGATCACACACACGTACACACACACACACACACACACACACACACACACACACACACACACACACACACACACACACACACACACACACACACAAACGGTCAATACATCACAATAGAAGTCACAATAACTCGACTAAACCTCGAAGCCAGACATCGTTTGGCATCGATCCATCCTGACAGTTTCCCTATTGCCCTTTCTTTTATCATCCTTATTTCTCCCCATTGTCTTTTAATCATCCTTATTTCTCCCTATTGCCTTTTTATCATCTTATTTCTCCCATTTCTCTTTTATCATCCTTATTTCTCCCATTGCTCTTTTATCATCGCTCCCTATTGCCCTTTTATCATCCTTATTTCTCCTATTGCCCTTTTATCATCCTTATTTCTCCCTATGCCCTTTTATCATCCTTATTTCTCCCTATTGCCCCTTTATCATCCTTATTTCTCCCTATTGCCCTTTTATCATCCTTATTTCTCCCATTGTCTTTTTATCATCCTTATTTCTCCCATTGCTCTTTTTATCATCCTTTTTCTCCCCATTGCTCTTTTATCATCCTTATTTCTCCCTATTGCCCTTTATCATCCTTATTTCTCCCTATTGCTTTATCATCCTTATTTCTCCCTATTGCCCTTTTATCATCCTTATTTCTCCCCATTGTTCTTTTATCATCCTTATTTCTCCCCATTGCTTTTATCATCCTTATTTCTCCCTATTGCCTTTATCATCCTTATTTCTCCCCATTACCCTTTATCATCCTTATATCTCCTATTGCCTTTTATAATCCTAATTCTCCCTATTGCCCTTTTATCATCCTTATTTCTCCTATTGCCTTTTTATCATCCTTATTTCTCCCCATTGTTCTTTTATCATCCTTATTTCTCCCCATTGTCTTTTTATCATCCTTATTTCTCCTATTGCCCTTTATCATCCTTATTTCTCCCCATTACCCTTTTATCATCCTTATATCTTATTGCCCTTTTATAATCCTTATTTCTCCCTATTGCCCTTTTTATCATCCTTATTTCTCCCTATTGCCCTTTTATCATCCTTATTTCTCCCTATTGCCCTTTATCATCCATATTTCTCCCTATTTCCAATCATATTTCTCCCTATTGCCTATTTTTATCATCCTTATTTTTCCCCATTGCTCTTTTATCATCCTTATTTCTCCCCATCTCTTTTATCATCCTTATTTCTCCCTATTGCCCTTTATCATCCTTATTTCTCCCCATTGATCTTTTATCATCCTTATTTCTCCCTATTGCCCCTTTATCATCCTTATTTCTCCCCATTACCCTTTTATCATCCTTATATCTCCCTATTGCCCTTTTATAATCCTTATATCTCCCTATTACCCTTTTATCATCCTTATTTCTCCCTATTGCCCTTTTATCATCCTTATTTCTCCCCATTGCTCTTTTATCATCCTTATTTCTCCCCATTGCTCTTTTATCATCCTTATTTCTCCCTATTGCCCTTTATCATCCTTATTTCTCCCTTGCCCTTTTATCATCCTTATTTCTCCCCATTGCTCTTTTATCATCCTTATTTCTCCCATTGCTCTTTTATCATCCTTATTTCTCCTATTGCCTTTATCATCCTATTTCTCCCTGTGCCCCTTTATCATCCTTATTTCTCTATTGCCTTATCATCCTTATTTCCCCCTATTGCCCTTTATCATCCTTATTTCTCCCTATTGCCCTTTTCACATCCTAATTTCTCCCTATTACCTTTTATCATCCTTATTTCTCCCTATTGCCTTTTATTAATCTTATATCCCATCATCCACGAGACATACCATCATCCTACACGTCCCATCATCCTACGTCTCCACCATCATCCTACACGTCCCCATCATCCTACAGTCACCATCATCCTACACGTCCCATCATCCTACAGTCCCCATCATCTACACCTCCATCCATCATCCTACGTCCCCATCATCCTACACGTCCCCATCATCCTACACCTCCCCATCATCCTACGTCCACCATCATCCTACACGTCCCCATCATCCTACGTCCCCATCATCCTACACGTCCCCATCATCCTACACGTCCCCATCATCCTACACGTCCCCATCATCCTACACCTCCACCATCATCTAATCGTCATCATCTACACGTCATCATCCTACACGTCCCCATCATCCTACACGTCATCATCCTACGTCCATCATCCTACCTCCCATCATCCTACGTCATATCCACCACGCGTCATCATCCTACACGTCCATCATCCTACACGTCATCATCCCACATCCATCATCCACGTCATCATCTAATCGTCCATCATCCAGGGCCGACGTAAACTCCGTTGTCTCCACTATGATGAACCAACAGCAAGTGATGGTTATATGCCCCGCTTTACCGTGTGTGGCGGGGAATAACCTCATCTCTCTCTCTCTCTTCTCTCTCTCTCTCTCTCTCTCTCTCTCTCTCTCTCTCTCTCTCTCTGTTTTCTCTGCTTTTCTCTGTCTGTCTCTCACGTTCTTGTCTTGTCTCTCTCTGTCACTTTATCTCTGTATCTCATAATCTCTTACATGCAATTTCATCTCTGATATTCTCACACACACACACACACACACACACACACACACACACACACACACACACACACACACACACACACACACACACACAAACAACAACAATTAACATAAACAAACAAGACAGACAGACAGATGAACAGACTCATTGTGAAGTATTTATCAAGGTAACCGTCCGTATGATGACCAAACACAACAGACAGACAGGTAGAAGCAACAGACAGACAGACAAATAGACAATAACAAACGTTCTCTGCCGCCAATAACCCATGACTGGTAAATGGGGAGGTTTTCTACACTACTACTACTACTACTACTACTACTACTACTACTACTACTACTACTACTACTATCACCACTACGAGTATTGTGCTCCAGCCTCCCCCAATAGCCACACCTTCGCCACCATTTTATTGCCTTAATATTAAATATCCTAATACATAGAGCTATCCTATCTGTGTTGAGTTAGTTGAGCCGCAGATCATGCGGCATTCAGTGACTGTAGCCTCATAGTCAATATCTGCAGCAGTTGTCGGGTAGGGGCAAACTCTCGTTCCCTGAGGCAGAGCAAAACCGACCGAGGAGAAAGGACAGTCGACATCTCATCCGGGCTGTAACATAACTTCTGGGCTGCTGCTTCTGTTCGGAATCAACTCCGCAGAATCCGTAAGAAACATCTTGCACGGGCCCATCCACCAGGGTTGTGAACACTAGAGGTGAAGCTGCGCCTGTCGTTCTCGTTCTCCTGTGTGCAGCATCGAGCTAGGTTACGGTGACAAGCGGCCATGGGATCAAAATCCTGATGTCGAAGGCTCGCTGTCCGCGTCCAGAATCCTCGAGCACTGACGTCAACACGGGCTTCGTTGGATGTGTTTGAAATCTATGTTGTAAATTCTCACCTTCCAGTGAAGAGGGTCGGTTCTACCATGACATCCCGGCAGATTTCCTTCAACATATTTGCTGTGAGATCCCTTACCTCGTCATGCCTCATGCATATAAGCCCCCCTTCTTGCTTCCCATGGCGTGACCGACGTCATAGGAAGAGCCACACACGCATTGGAGACAAAGTTTCTACTGGCCGACCGTGCCTTGACAATGGCATCTGTAAATTCTTGTTTTTAATGAGACTGAAACCATTTGTCCTCTCTACTACTACTACCACTACTACTACTACTTTACAACGTGGCCTCCAGCCTCCCCACATAGCCACACCTTCGCCACCATTTATTTACCTTAATATTAAATATCCTAATACATAAGAAGCTATCCTATCTGTGTTGAGTTAGTTGAGCCGCAGATCTATGCGGCATTCAGTGACTGTAGCCTCATAGTCAATATCTCTACTACCTACTACTACTATCACCACTACTACCACCACTACTATCACCATCACTACTACTGTACACCCTGAGTTAGTGACTTGTATCACCCCGTGTCATGGTGTAGGTCTGGTAGATGGACAACTCGCCAACTGCACTGGCTAACTATTACTCCCAGACACGATATCATGATTATTTGCGTGTTATTAATTTTTTTTTTTTTTTTTTTTTTTTTTTTTTTTTTTTTTTTTTTTTTACAGACTTGTGGCCATTTGTGTTTGCTCTTCTCTCTCTCTTTTAAATAACCTTTTGTCTTCTTTGCTGTTATCATCGTCATATTTTTTGTTTTTTTTTTTTTCTTTCTTCTCTCACTCTCCTCTTTCTCTCCTCCTCTTTCTTCCTCTTCTTTCTCTTTCTCCTCCTCCTCCTCCTCTTCCTCTTTCTCTTTCTCCTCCTCCTCCTCCTCCTCTTCCTCTTTCTCCTCCTCCTCCTCTTCCTCTTTCTCTTTTCCTCCTCCTCTTCCTCTTTCTCCTCCTCCTCCTCCTCCTCCTCCTCCTCCTCCTCCTCCTTTAACCTCTTTCTCCTCCTCCTCCTCCTCTTTCTCCTCCTCCTCCTCCTCCTCTTTCTCCTCCTCCTCCTCCTCCTCCTCTTCCTCCTGCCTTTACTCTTTCTGCCCTATTATCCTTCTTCCTCCTCCTCTCCTGTACTTCATTCTCTTCCTCCTCCTCCTTCCTTCTCCTTTCCTCTCTTCCTCTCCTCCTCCTCCTTCCTCCTCCTCTCCCTTCCTTCTCCTCCCTCCCCTTCCTCCTCTTCCTCTCCTTCCCTCCTTCCTCCTCCTCCCCCTCCTTCCTCCTCCTCCCCTCCTTCCTCCTCCTTTCCTCTCCTTCCCCTCTCTTCCTTCCTCCTTCCTCCTCCTTTCTTCTCCTTCCCTCCTTCCTCCTCCTTTCTTCTCCTTCCCTCCTCCTCCTTCCCTCCTTCCCTCTCTTCCTCCTCCTCCCCTCCTTCCTTCTCCTTCCCCTCCTTCTCCTCCTTTCCCTCCCTCCTCCTTCCTCTCTTCCCTCCTTCCTTCTCCTTCCCTCCCTTCCCTCTTCTTCCCTTCTCCTCTCCTCTCTTCCTTCTCCTTCCCTCCTTTCCTCCTCCTCTCCTCCTTCCTTCTCCTTCCCTCCCTTCCTCCTCCTCCTCTCCTTTCCCTCCTTCCTTCTCCTTCCCTCCTTCCTCCTTCCCTCTCCTTTCCCTCCTTCCTTCTCCTTCCCCTCCTTCCTCCTCCTCCCATCCCCCCTCCTTCCCTCCTTCCTTCTCCTCCCTCTCCTTCCTTCTCCTTCCCTCCTTCCTCCTCCTCCCATCCTCCTTCCCTCCTTCCTCCTCCTCCTCCTCCTTCCTTCTCCTTCCCTCCTTCCTCCTCCTTCCTCTCCTTCCCTTTCCCATCTCCTCCTCCTCCCGGGCAGCTGTCAGCGCTAGGGGCGGTAAATAGAGGCATATGTGTGTGTTTGGCCGGCGTATTAGCGCAGATAACGCCCGCGTATTTATGATAATGCGTCAGTATTACTCCTCTTAATACAACGGATAACTGAGCATTTACCGGGGAATGTGTGTGTGTTGTGTTGGGGAGGGGTGTGTGTATGTGTGTGTGTGTTGTGTGGTGTTGTGTTGGGGAGTATTGTGTTGTGTGTGTGTGTTGGGAAGGGGTGTGTGTGTGTGTGTGTTTATTTATCTGTGTATAAAACATTTCTCTCTCTCTCTCTCTCTCTCTCTCTCTCTCTCTCTCTCTCTCTCTCTCTCTCTCTCTCTCTCTCTCTCTCTCTCTCTCTCTCTCTCTCTCTCTCTCTTCATCCACCTCCTCCCTCCTACCCTATCTTCCTTCCTCTCCCTATTCCCTCTTCCTTCATTCTTTTCCTTCTCCCTCCCTCCTTCCTCTTCTTCCTCCCCGTCTTCCCATCTCCATTCCATTCTTTCCTACCTCTCCTCCTCTCCCTCCTCTCTCTCCCCTCCTCCCCTCCCTCCCCTCCCCCTCCCAGCACTTCTCCCTCCCAACTCTCTCCCCTCATCCCCAGGGCATCCTCAGTTCTTGCTACTAATTAATTGATTTAAAAAATTCACTAAGAAACAACAAAGCGTTATTTCAGTCCCGCCTTAACTACATCACACAAAAATAACAATACAAAATAAGTGAGGAAAATAAGTGAGGAAAATAAGTGAGGGGAAAATAAGTGAGGGGAAAATAAGTGAGAGGAAAATAAGTGAGAGGAAATTAAGTGAGAGGAAAAATAAATTGAGGAAAATAAGTGAGGGGAGAAAATAAGTGAGAGGAAAATAGAGTGAGGGAGAAAATAAGTTGAAGGAAAATAGGTGAGAGGAAAATAAATTGAGGAGAAAATAAATTGAGGGGAAAATAAGTGAGAGGAAAATAAGTGAGGAGAAAATAAGTGAGGGAAAATAAGTGAGAGGAAAATAAGTGAGGAAAAATAAGTGGGAGAAAATAAGTGAGGGAAAAAATAAAGTGAGGGAAAATAAGTGAGGAGAATAAGTGAGGAGGAAAATAAGTGAGGAGATTAAAGTGAGGAGAAAGTGAGGTGAGGAGAATTAAGGTGAGGAGGAGAGAAATGGGGTGAGGTAAGTGAGGTGAAATTGAGGAGGGAAAATAAGTTGAGGGGAGAGAAAGTAAGTGAGGAAGAATAGAATGAGAGGAAAATAAGTGAGGGGTTGAGAGAAATAAGTGAGAGAGGTAAATTGAGAGAATAAGTGAGGAAAATAAGTGAGGAAAATAAGTGAGGGGAAATTAAGTGAGAGGAAAATAAGTGAGAGGAAAATAAGTGAGATAAAAATAATAATACGTGAGTCTTTTACCGTGACGTGAGATTACTACTATTAGCACTACTATTTCAAATTGCTACTATTACTACTATTATTACTAGCTGTGTTGAGTTAGTTGAGCCGCGAATCGCTACTTTTATTACTTCTATTACTATTAAAATTACTACTATTACTATTATTATTCCTCTTTTCATTACCACCACCACCACCACACACACCACCACCACTACACTACTACTACTACTACTACTAATGGCCTCCAGCCTCCCCAATAGCCACACCTTCGCCACCATTTTTACCTTAATATTAAATATCCTAATACGCAGAAACTATCCTATCTGTGTTAAATTAGTTGAGCCGCAGATCTATGCGGCATTCAGTGACTGTAGCCTCATCGTCAATATCTGCAGTTGTCGGAGTAGGGGCAGAAGCTCTCGTTCCCCTGAGGCAGAACAAAGCCGACCGAGAGAGAAGGACAGTCGACATCTCATCCAGGCTGTGACATAACTTCTGGGCTGCTGCTTCTGTTCGGAGATCAGCTCCGCGGGTCTGGCGTGAAACATCTTGCACTTAGGCCCATCCACCGGGTTGTGAACACTAGAGGTAAACTGCGCCTGATCAACATTTTGAATTCTCTCCCCATATGCCCTTCTCTTGTCGTTTCTCGTTCCTCCTATGCGCAGCATCGAGCTAGGTTACGGTGACAAACGGCCATGGGATCAAAATCCTGATGTCAGCTCGCTGTCCCGCGTCCAGAATCCTCGAGCATGACGTCCGCACGGGCTTCGTTAGATGTGTTTGAGTCCTGTGTTGGAGGATCTCGCCATCCAGTGGAAGGAGGTGGGTTCTACCATGACGTCCCGGCAGATTTCCTTCAACATATTTGCTGTGAATCCCTACCTCGTCATGCCTCATGCATATGAAGCCCCCTTCTTGCAAACCATGGCGTGATCACCATCATAGGAATAGCCACACACGCATTGGGAGGCAAACCATCTACTGGCCAACCGTACCTTAGAGCAATGGCATCTGTAAATTCTTGTTTGTTAAGGCTGAAACCATTTGCCCTTATCGGTATGATTAACCAGTTCAGGCGCCCACACCTCTTCTGCCTTAGCTACTACTACTACTACTACTACTACTACTACTACTGCTACTACTACTTCTAATACTATTGTGTAATATTCAGGAATTTTAAACTCGTGTTTATTTATAATGTTTTAAATTTGAGTTAATATAAGAAAATTACTAATGGTCTTGTAATCTGTCTCATTATCTCTCACCAGAGTCAGTTTCTTACCAGGTCATTATCTCTCACCAGGTCATTGTCTAACTATTGTCTCTCACCAGGTCTCTGTCTCTCACCAGGTCAGTCTCTCTTGTCTCTCCTGGTCGGCAGATTGGTCTCCTAGGGACACCAATATGTCACCAGGACCTCGTTTGTCTTCCTCGCCTCACCTCCCCACCCTTCTCCGTCCCTCCCCACCCCTCCTCCTCCCCACCCCTCCCTCCCCTCCCTCCTCCCCTCCCCTCGCCTCGATGTGCTTACCCTTTTGGACCCGTATTATCGGCCTGTCCCTCGGATCTTAAATCAAGCCCTCCCACTTCTCTCCTCTCTCACCCCTCCCCTCCCTCCCTCCCTCCTGGCTCATCTCCCACTTATCCTCTCCCCTTTTCCTGTTCATCCTACTCTCCCCATCTCCCTCAGCCTCCTTCTCTCCTCACATGTGTCCTCCCATCTTCTCACTTCATATTTCTTTCTCCTTTCCTTCCCATTTCCTATCTCCCCTATCCTCTATCCTTTCTCCCCTTTATTTCTTATCTTACTCCATTCCGCGTCCTGTCATCTCCCTCACCCCTCCCCTCACCCCACTCCCTCTCCCCACTCCTCACCCCCTCTCTCCCCTCACCCCACCTCCCCTCACCCCTCCCTCACCCCATACTCCCTCACCCCTCTCCCCTCACCCCCTCCCCTCCCCCCCCTCCCCCTCACCCCTCCCCTCCTCCCCTCCCCCTCACCCCCTCCCCTCACCCCTCTCCCCTCACCTCCCCTCACCCCCATACCCCCCTCCCCACTCCTCACCCCACCTCCCCTCACCCCATCTCCCCTCACCCCCTCTCCCCTCACCCCCTCCCCTCACCCCAACTCCCCTCACCCCCCTCCCCTCACCCCCTCCCCTACACTCCCCTCACCCCATTCTCCCCTCACCCCTCCTCCCTCACCCCATACTCCCCTCACCCCACACTCCCCTCACCCCCTCCCCTCACCCCCTCCCTCCTCCCCCTCACCCCCACTCCCCTCACCCCTCTCCCTCTCACCCCTCCTCCCCTACCCCCTCACCCCCTCCCCCCTCCCTCTTTCCCCTCACCCCTCCCCTCACCCCATACTCCCCTCTCCCCCCTCACCCCCTCCCCTCACCCCACACTCCCCTCACCCCTCCTCCCCTCACCCCACCTCCCTCACTTCCTCTTTACTCCCCTCACCCCCATCTCCCTCACCCCACTCCCCTCTTCCTCCCTCACCCCACTCCCTCACCCCCACACTCCCCTCTTACCTCCCCTCACCCCCCATTCCCCTCACCCCACACTCCCTCACCCCTCCTCCCCTCCATCCACTCTCTCCCCTCACCCACTCCTCACACTCCCTCCTTACCTCCTCTTCTCCCCTCACCCCACGCTCCCTCCTTCCCTCCCCTCACCCACCTCCTCTTCCTCCCCTTCCACTCCCCTCACCCCACACCCCCTCACTCCATGCTCCCCTCACCCCATGCTCCTCACCCCTCTCCCTCACCCCTCCCCTCACCCCCCTCCCCTCACCCCACCTCCCCTCACCCCTCTCCTCACCCCACTCCCCTCTTCCTCCCCTCACCCCACCTCCCTCACCCCACTCCCCTCACCCCCCCTCTCCCTCTTCCCTCCCTCACCCCACACTCCTCACCCCTCCCCTCACCCCCCTCCTCCTCACCCACCTCCCCTCACCCCACACTCCCTCTTTCCTCCCCTCACCCCAACTCCCTCACCCCTCTCCTCACCCCATCTCCTCCCTCACTCCTCACCCCCTCCTCCACCCATCCTCTCTCCCCCCTCTCCCATCTCCCTCTACACTCCCTCTTCCTCCCCTCACCCCACCTCCCTCACCCCACCTCCCCTCACCCCCCTCCCCCTCACCCCTCTCCCCTCACCCCACCTCCCCTCACTTCCCTCCCCTC
>NW_024734278.1:0-17500 GCF_018991925.1 Homarus americanus | reverse complement strand
CATCATCATTATCATCATCATCATCATCATCATCATCATTATCATCATCATCATCATTATCATTATCATCATCATTATCATCATCATCATCATCATCATCATCATCATCATCATTACTATTATTCCCATCATTACTATTATCATTACATACTAGGTGATTAACACAGGTAAGCTTCCTCGCTAAGGTAAAATATGTCCTCACCTGTTGACCTCAGGTACACCATACTAGGTCACGCCGGGGTCTTGGTATGACCTTATGGGGTCACGCTGAGTAATGGTATACACACACATATGTATGTATCTGCAACTGTATATACACACATACTTACAGGCCTCCTTTCACACACACACTATATGTATGTATATGAACTCTGTATGTCTGTCTCCATCACACACACACACACACACACACACACACACACACACACACACACACACAGAAGGGTGGTAGAGGGCAGATGGCTGCAGGTAGGTAAACACTAAGGGCCGGCGGTGTACCACAAGGGGGCCACATGACACCTACCATTTGTTATTTACTCAACTCTTTATTAACTTTGTTCTACTGTGTTCTACTTACCAGATTTGTTCTACTTGAGATATTTATTCTTCATAATTCTATAATATTTCTGTGGAAGTGTTGTCATTATTTTGTTGAGTCGTTGTAATGATTTACTAGTATTTTTTTTTATTTAGCTGAAACCTGATTGGTAATGAGGTGGTTATTATTATTATTATTATTATTAGTAGTAGTAGTAGTAGTGATAGTAATAAAATGGCGGCGAAGGTGTGGCTATTGGGGGAGGCTGGAGTCCACGTTAAAAAAAAAGTAGCAGTAGTAGTACCCTAGTAGTAGTACTTGTAGTAATAACAATAATAATATAGGGGCCATCATCATAAACCTGTATTAATATTGTATCTACGTAATTTACCTTGGCTTAATTAACCTGATTTCCCGCCCTCTTCATCAACCAATGAGAAATGAGCCAATCACTAATTACCTCCCAACTCTCTCTCTATCATGTTAATTACTGTCGTCACCATCATGTTCATTCCCGCCTTCACTATTACTTGTTACACTCGCCACCACCACCATCACTCACTACCACCATCACCACTACTATCATCATCACCATCACCACTACCATTACCACTATCATCATCATCATTATCACCACAATCACCATCACCACTCACCACCACCACCATCACCACCACCACCACTCACCATCACCACTTCATCATCATCACCATCACCACCACCACTACCACCATCACTCATCATCACCATCACCACCACCACCACCATCACCACCACTCACCATCACCACTACCACCATCACTCACTACCACCATCACCACTACCATCATCATCACCATCACCACCACCATTACCACCATCATCATCATCATTATCACCACCACCACCACCATCATCACCACCACCACCATCACCACTACCACCATCACTCACTACCACCATCACCACTACCATCATCATCACCATCACCAATACCATTACCACCATCATCACTTCGCTATTATCACCACCACCATCATCATCACCACCACCACCACCATCACCACCACCACCATCACCATCACCATAACCACCACCATCATCACCACCACCACCATCATCACTACCATCACCATAACCACCACCATCATCACCACCACCACCATCATCACAATACCATCACCATAACCACCACCATCATCACCAACACCACCATCATCACTACCATCACCATCACCATCATCACTTGCTGCCATCATCACTCACTACCACCATCACCATCACCACTACCATTACCATTACCACTATCATCATCATCATTATCACCACCACCACCATCATCACCATCACCATCACCACTCACCACCACCACCATCTTCGTGTATACCTGAGGAGTAATAATTGGGATGGTTCACCTGTATCATAATTATATATTTACAAAGTCAATTAACACCTACAGCTACCAGGTCTTCAGTAAGAACAATCATTATTATTATATTTATTATTATTATTATTATTATTATTATTATTATTATTATTATTATTATTATTATTGTTATTATTGTTATTATTATTATTATTATTATTATTATTATTATTATTATTATTATTATTGTTATTATTATTATTGTTATTATTATTATTATTATTATTATTATTGTTATTGTTATTATTATTATTATTATTATTATTATTATTATTATTATTGTTGTTATTATTATTATTGTTATTGTTATTATTATTATTATTATTATTGTTATTGTTATTATTATATTACTGTTATTATTGTTATTATTATTGTTATTATTATTATTATTATTTAACTAAATATAAAAGAATTGTATTTAATTTATAGTCGAGTCAGTGTGGTATTCCGACGCCATCTTGTTTTTAAGGCGACACTTTGTACTATAAACATTACACTAATATAAACACTGTACCTTAACATTAGTCATATAAACACTGTACCTTAACACTAGTCATATAAACACTGTACCTTAACATTAGTCATATAAACACTGTACCTTAACACTAGTCATATAAACACTGTACCTTAACACTAGTCATATAAACACTGTACCTTAACACTAGTCATATAAACACTGTACCTTAACACCAGTCATATAAACACTGTACCTTAACATTAGTCATATAAACACTGTACCTTAACACTAGTCATATAAACACTGTACCTTAACACTAGTCATATAAACACTGTACCTTAACATTAGTCATATAAACACTGTACCTTAACACTAGTCATATAAACACTGTACCTTAACACTAGTCATATTAACACTGTACCTTAACATTAGTCATATAAACACTGTACCTTAACACTAGTCATATAAACACTGTACCTTAACATTAGTCATATAAACACTGTACCTTAACACTAGTCATATAAACACTGTACCTTAACACTAGTCATATAAACACTGTACCTTAACACTAGTCATATAAACACTGTACCTTAACACTAGTCATATAAACACTGTACCTTAACACTAGTCATATAAACACTGTACCTTAACACTAGTCATATAAACACTGTACCTTAACATTAGTCATATAAACACCGTACCTTAACATCTAGCTTGCAAACACTAAAATTTTAAATACCAGTCATGAAATAATTGTACCTTAACACTAGTCATAAAATCACTGTACCTCCAACACTAGTCATATAAACACTGTACCTACTAGTCATATAAACACTGTACCTTAACACTAGCCATCATATAAACATTACAATAATATAAACACTGTACCTTAACATTAGTCATATAAACACTGTGTACCCAATTAGTCATATAAACATCACTTCAACATTAGTCATATAAATGTACCTTAACATTAGTCATATAAACACTGTACCTTAACACTAGCTGTTATAAACACTGTACCTAACACCAGTCATAAGTATAAACAATTCGTACCTTAACACTAGTCACATAAAACACTGTACCTTAAACACTAATTACAAACACCGTACCTTGCAACACCAGTCATATAAAACACTGTACCTTAACACTAGTCGCTATAAACACTGTACCCTTAACTAATTGTTAAACACTGTACCTTAACATTACTATAAACACTGTACCTTAACACTAGTCATATAAACACCGTACCTTAACACTAGTCATATAAACATTGTGACCACAAAACACTGCACTTAACACTAGTCATATAAACACTGTACCTTAACACTAGTCATATAAACACTGTACTCAATATGAATATATAAACACTGTACCTAACATTATTGAATATATAAACACTGTACCTTAACACTAGTCATATAAACACTGTACCTCCAACACTAGTCATATAAACACTGGAAATCTAACAATGAACAAGCTATAAACATCAAAATTTTAACACCAGTCATATAAACACTGCACTTAACACTAATACATAAAACAAACACTGCAAATT
Organism: Homarus americanus; assembly: GCF_018991925.1. Classification (NCBI taxonomy): domain Eukaryota; kingdom Metazoa; phylum Arthropoda; class Malacostraca; order Decapoda; family Nephropidae; genus Homarus; species Homarus americanus. The sequence continues at coordinate 13,542 of NW_024734278.1, read as the reverse complement.
TACACAATATATAAACATCAGCCTTTAATATTAGTCATATAAACACTGTACCTTAACACTAGTCATAGCCACTTGTACCTTAACACTGGTCATATAAACACTGTACCAACATCAGTCATATAAAACACTGTACCTTTAACACAGTCATATAAACACTGCACTACACAGCCTGCAAACATCGTACCTACCACTAATGCATAAACACCGTACTCCAACACTAGCTCAAGTATAAACACTGTACCAACATTAGTCATATAAAACATCTGTACCCAAACACTAGTCATATAAACACTGTACCTAACACTAGTCATATAAACACTGTACCTTAACACTGGGTCATATAACATCAGTACCTCAACACTAGTCATAAACACTGTACCTTAAACACTAGTCAAGTATAAACATCTGTACCTTAACACTATCATATAAATGATCAAAATTTAACACTAGTCATATAAACACTGTACCCAACACTAGTCATATAAACACTGTACCTTAACACTAGTCATATAAAACACTGTATCCAACACTACTACATAAAACACTGCACCCAACACTAGTCATATAAACACTGTACCTAACACTAGCTTCATATAAACACTGTACCTTAACACTAGTCATAAACACTGTACCTAACACTAATATATAAAATACTGGTACCTTAACACCAGTCATATAAAACGACTGTACCTTACCTACTAGTCATATAAACACTGCGCCTCAACACTTGGCCTATAAACACCAAATTAACACTAGTCATATAAACACTAAAATTTTAACACTAGTCATATAAACACTGTACCCAACACTAGAATATATAAAACACTGCATCCTTTTTAACATTAGTCATATAAACACTGTACCTAACACTAGTAATATAAATACTGTACCGTAACACTAGTCATATAAACATTATTAATTAATATAAACACTGGTACCTGCACTAGTCATATAAACACTGTACCTTAACACTAGTATTATAAACACTGTACCCTTTAACACCAGTCATATAAACACTGTACTCTTAAACAATACAGTCATATAAACACTGTACCTAACACTCAACATATAAACACTGTACCTAACATTAGCTATATAAACACCTGTACCTTAACACTAGTCATATAAACACTGCACCTTAACACTAGTCATATAAACACTGTACCTAACACTATCATATAAACATCACCTTAACACCAGTCATATAACACTGTACTCTTACCACTAGTCATATAAATACTGTACCTAACACTAGTCATATAAACACTGTACCCTAACATTAGTCAAGTATAAACACTGTACCTTAACACCAGTCATATAAACACCAAAATTTTACTTAGTCATATAAAACATTAACAATAATATAAACACTGTACCGTAACAGTAGTCATATAAACACTGTACCTTAACACTAGTCATATAAACACTGTACCTTACACTAGTAATATAAACATTACACTAATATAAACACTGTACCTTAACACTAGTCATATAAACACTGTACCTTAACACTAGTCATATAAACATTACACTAATATAAACACTGTACCTTAACACTAGTCATATAAACATTACACTAATATAAACACTGTACCTTAACATTAGTCATATAAACACTGTACCTTAACACTAGTCATATAAACATTACACTAATATAAACACTGTACCTTAACACTAGTCATATAAACATTACACTAATATAAACACTGTAACAACACTAGTCATATAAACATTACACTAATATAAACACTGTACCTTAACACTAGTCATATAAACACTGTACCTTAACACTAGTCATATAAACACTGTACCTTAACACTAGTCATATAAACACTGTACCTTAACATTAGTCATATAAACACTGTACCTTAACACTAGTCATATAAACACTGTACCTTAACACTAGTCATATAAACATTACTAATATAAACACTGTACCTTAACACTAGTCATATAAACACTGTACCTTAACACTAGTCATATAAACACTGTACAACACTAGTCATATAAACACTGTCACCAACACTAGTCATATAAACATTACACTAATATAAACACTGTACCTAACACTAGTCATATAAACATTACACTAATATAAACACTGTACCTTAACACTAGTCATATAAACATTACACTAATATAAACACTGTACCTTAACACTAGTCATATAAACATTACACTAATATAAACACGACCTTAACACTAGTCATATAAACACTCTACCTTAACACTAGTCATATAAACATTACACTAATATAAACACTGTACCACTAGTCATATAAACACTTATTGCACAACACTAGTCATATAAACATTACACTAATATAAACACTGTACCTAACACTAGTCATATACACACTGTACCTTAACACCAGTCATATAAACACTGTACCTTAACATTAGTCATATAAACACTGTACCTTAACACTAGTCATATAAACACTGTACCTTAACTAGTCATATAAACACTGTACCTTAACATTAGTCATATAAACACTGTACCTTAACACTAGTCATATAAACCACTGTACCTTAACACTAGTCATATAAACACTGTACCTTAACATTAGTCATATAAACGCTGTCATCAACACTAGTCATATAAACACTGTAAAACACCAGTCATATAGACACTGTACCTTAACATTAGTCATATAAACACTGTACCTTAACACTAGTCATATAAACACTGTACCTTAACACTAGTCATATAAACACTGCCCTTAACATTAGTCATATAAACACTGTACCCTAACACTAGTCATATAAACACTGTACCTTAACACTAGTCATATAAACATTACACTAATATAAACACTGCCTTAACACTGTCATATAAACATTACACTAATATAAACACTGTACCTTAACACTAGTCATATAAACACTGTACCTAACACTAGTCATATAAACATTACACTAATATAAACACTGTACCTTACACTAGTCATATAAACACTGTACCTTAACATTAGTCATATAAACACTGTACCTTAACACTAGTCATATAAACACTGTACCCTAACATTAGTCATATAAACATTACACTAATATAAACACTGTACCTTAACACTAGTCATATAAACCTGTACCTAACATTAGTCATATAAACATTACACTAATATAAACACTGTACCTTAACACTAGTCATATAAACACTGTACCTAACACTAGTCATATACACTGCGCAACATTAGTCATATAAACATTACACTAATATAAACACTGTACCTTAACATTAGTCATATAAACATTACACTAATATAAACACTGTACCTTAACACTAGTCATATAACCACTGTACCTTAACATTAGTCATATAAACATTACACTAATATAAACACTGTACGTAACACTAGTCATATGAACACTGTACGTTAACACTAGTCATATAAACACTGTTACCTTAACACTAGTCATATAAACACTGTACCTTAACACTAGTCATATAAACACTGTACCTTAACACTAGTCATATGAACACTGTACCCTAACACTAGTCATATAAACACTGTACCTTAACATTAGTCATATAAACATTACACTAATATAAACACTGTACCTTAACGTTAGTCATATAAACATTACACTAATATAAACACTGTACCTTAACGTTAGTCATATAAACACTGTACCTTAACACTAGTCATATAAACACTGTACCTTAACATTAGTCATATAAACATTACACTAATATAAACACTGTACCTTAACGTTAGTCATATAAACATTACACTAATATGAACACTGTACCTTAACACTAGTCATATAAACACTGTACATAACACTAGTCATATAAAACATTACACTAATATAAACACTGTACCCAACACTAGTCATATAAACACTGTACCTTAACACTAGTCATATAAACACTGTACCTTAACATTAGTCATATAAACACTGTACCTTAACACTAGTCATATGAACACTGTACCTTAACATTAGTCATATAAACACTGTACCTTAACATTAGTCATATAAACACTGTACCTTAACACTAGTCATATAAACACTGTACCTTAACACTAGTCATATAAACACTGTAACACACAGTCATATAAACACTGTACCTTAACACTAGTCATATAAACACTGTACCTTAACATTAGTCATATAAACACTGTGCCTTAACACTAGTCATATAAACACTGTACCTTAACACTAGTCATAAACATTACACTAATATAAACACTGTACCTTAACACTAGTCATATAAACACTGTACCTAACATTAGTCATATAAACATTACACTAATATAAACACTGTACCTTAACACTAGTCATATAAACACTGTACCTTAACACTAGTCATATAAACACTGTACCTAACATTAGTCATATAAACATTACACTATATAAACACTGTACCTTAACATTAGTCATATAAACATTACACTAATATAAACACTGTACCTTAACACTAGTCATATAAACACTGTACCTAACATTAGTCATATAAACATTACACTAATATAAACACTGTACCGTAACACTAGTCATATGAACACTGTGCGTTAACACTAGTCATATAAACACTGTACCTTAACACTAGTCATATAAACACTGTCCTTAACACTAGTCATATAAACACTGCCTTAACACTAGTCATATGAACACTGTACCCTAACACTAGTCATATAAACACTGTACCTTAACATTAGTCATATAAACATTACACTAATATAAACACTGTACCTTAACGTTAGTCATATAAACATTACACTAATATAAACCTTGTACCTTAACGTTAGTCATATAAACACTGTGCCTTAACACTAGTCATATAAACACTGTACCTTAACATTAGTCATATAAACATTACACTAATATAAACACTGTACCTTAACGTTAGTCATATAAACATTACACTAATATAAACACTGTACCTTAACACTAGTCATATAAACACTGTACCTTAACACTAGTCATATAAACATTACACTAATATAAACACTGTACCTTAACACTAGTCATATAAACACTGTACCTTAACACTAGTCATATAAACACTGTTCCTAACACTAGTCATATAAACATTACACTAATATAAACACTGTACCTTAACACTAGTCATATAAACACTGTACCTTAACACTAGTCATATAAACACTGTACCTTAACACTAGTCATATAAACACTGTACCTTAACACTAGTCATATAAACACTGTACTACACTAGTCATACAAACATTACACTAATATAAACACTGTACCTTAACACTAGTCATATAAACATTACACTAATATAAACACTGTACCTTAACACTAGTCATATAAACACTGTACCTTAACACTAGTCATATAAACACTGTACCTTAACACTAGTCATATAAACACTGTACCTTAACATTAGTCATATAAACACTGTACCTTAACACCAGTCATATAAACACTGTACCGTAACACTAGTCATATAAACATTACACTAATATAAACACTGTACCTTAACACTAGTCATATAAACACTGTACCTTAACACTAGTAATATAAACACTGTACCTTAACACTAGTCATATACACTGTACCTTAACACTAGTAATATAAACACTGTACCTTAACACTAGTCATATAAACATTACAATAATATAAACACTGTACCGTAACAGTAGTCATATAAACACTGTACCTCAACACTAGTCATATAAACACTGTACCTAAACACTAGTCATATAAACACTGTACATCAACACTAGTCATATAAACACTGTACCTTAACACTAGTCATATAAACACTGTACCTAAACACTAGTCATATAAACACTGTACCTTAACACTAGTCATATAAACACTGTACTTAACACTAGTAATATAAACATTGTACCTTAACACTAGTCATATAAACATTACACTAATACAAACACTGCCTTAACACTAGTCATATAAACACTGTACCTTAACACTAGTATAAACATTCACTAATATAAACACTGTACCTTAACACTAGTCATATAAACACTGTACCTTAACACTAGTAATATAACACTGTACCAACACTAGTCATATAAACATTACAATATAAACACTGTACCGTAACGGTCATATAAACACTGTACCTTAACACTAGTCATATAAACACTGTACCTTAACACTAGTAATATAAACATTACACTAATATAAACACTGTACCAACACTAGTCATATAAACAGCGCATAACACTAGTCATATAAACATTACACTAATATAAACACTACGCTTAACACTAGTCATATAAACATTACACTAATATAAACACTGTACCTTAACATTAGTCATATAAACACTGTACCTTAACACTAGTCATATAAACACTGTACCTTAACACTAGTCATATAAACACTGCCTTAACACTAGTCATATAAACATTACACTAATATAAACACTGTATTACACAGTTATCATTACAATATAAACACTGTACCTTAACACTAGTCATATAAACATTACACTAATATAAACACTGTACCTTAACACTAGTCATATAAACATTACACTAATATAAACACTGTATAACCTTAATATACACTGTCTTAACCTAGTCATATAAACACTGTACCTTAACACTAGTCATATAAACACTGTACCTTAACATTAGTCATATTCACACTGTTCCTAACACTAGTCATATAAACACTGTACCTTAACACTAGTCATATAAACATTACACTAATATAAACACTGTACCTTAACACTAGTCATATAAACACTGTACCTTAACACTAGTCATATAAACACTGTACCTTAACTAGTCATATAAACACTTTACCTTAACACTAGTCATATAAACTTACATAATATAAACACTGTACCTTAACACTAGTCATATAAACATTACACTAATATAAACACTGTACCTTAACACTAGTCATATAAACATTACACTAATATAAACACTGTACCTTAACACTAGTCATATAAACATTACATTAATATAAACACTGCCTAACACTAGTCATAACATTACACTAATATAAACACTGTACCTTAACACTAGTCATATAAACACTGTACCTTAACACCAGTCATAAACATTACACTAATATAAACACTGCCTTAACACTAGTCATATACACACTGTACCTAACACTAGTCATATAAACATTACACTAATATAAACACTGTACCTTAACATTTGTCATATAAACACTGTACCTTAACACAGTCATATAAACATTACACTAATATAAACACTGTACCTTAACACTAGTCATATAAACACTGTACCTTAACACCAGTCATATAAACATTCACTAATATAAACACTGTCTATTATAAACACTGTACCTTAACACTAGTCATATAAACCTTACTAATATAAACACTGTACCTTAACACTAGTCATATAAACATTACACTAATATAAACACTGTACCTTAACACTAGTCTATAAACATTACACTAATATAAACACTGTACCTTAACACTAGTCATATAAACATTACACTAATATAAACACTGTACCTTAACACTAGTCATATAAACACTGTACCTAACACTAGTCATATAAACACTGTACCTTAACACTAGTCATATAAACACTGTCACCAACATTAGTCATATAAACACTGTACCTTAACTAGTCATATAAACACTGTACCTTAACACTAGTCATATAAACATTACACTAATATAAACACTGTACCTTAACACTAGTCATATAAACATTACACTAATATAAACACTGTACCTTAACACTAGTCATATAAACATTACACTAATATAAACACTGTACCTTAACACTAGTCATATAAACATTACACTAATATAAAAAACACTGTACCTTAACACTAGTCATATAAACATTACACTAATATAAACCTGTGCCTTAACATTGTCATATAAAACACTGTGCCTTAGCACTGGTCATATAAACACTGTACCTTAACGCTAGTCATATAAACACTGTACTTGCCTTAGCACTGATCATATAAACACTGTACCTTAACACTAGTCATATAAACACTGTACCTTAACACTGGTCATATAAACGCAACGCATAGCACTGAGTCATATAAACACTGTACCTTAACACTAGTCGCCATATACACTGTACCTTAACACTAGTCATATAAACACTTTCAGCCGCCTTTAACACCAGATCGCTATAAACGCAGCCCGCGTAACACCGGTCATATAAACGCTGTGCAACACCAGTCATATAAACCCACTGTGCCTTAACACTGGTCATGCCGGCACTGTACGCTAACGCTGAGTCCATATAAACGCAGTACCCTTAGCACTAGTCATATAAACGCAGCGCAGCAGCACTAGTCATGCCGTACTGTACCTAAACACTAGTCATATAAACGCACAATACCTTAACATTAGTCATATAAACACTGTACGCAGCAACGCTAATCATATAAATGCCAGCGCATAACACTGGTCATATAAACCTGTGCCAACACTGATCATATAAACACTGTACCTTAACACTGATCGCGCATAAACACTTGTACCTTAACACTAGTCATATAAACACTGTGCCTTAGCACTAATCATATAAACACTTGTACGTAACACTGAATCATATAAACACTGTTACCAGCACTGAGTCATATAAACTGTGCAGCCAACACTAGTCATATAAAACACTGTACCTTAGCACTAGTCATATAAAACACTGTGCAGCAACATTGAGTCATATAAAACACTGTACCTTAACACTAGTCATATAAACCTGTACCTTAACACTGAGTCATAAACGCAGCGCCTTAACACTAGTCATATAAACACTGTACCTAAACACTAGTCATATAAACACTGTACCTTAACACTAGTGTATAAACACTGTACTTTTAACGCAGTCATATAAACACTGTACCTTAACACTAGTCATATAAATACTGTGCAGCAACACTGATCGCTATAAACACTATTGCCAACACTGATCATATAAACACTGTACCTTAACACTAATCATATAAATGCACTGGCCCCGCCAACACTAGTCATATAAATACTGTACGCCTTAACACTAGTCATATAAACCTGGCCCGCGCCCAGCACTGGTCATACATAAACGCACCGCATGAAAACACTGGTCATATAAACACTGTGCCTAAACACTAGTCATATAAACGCACCAGCTGCCTTAACACTAGTCATATAAACACTGTACTTTAACACTAGTCATATAAACGCAGCCGCATAACACTGAGTCATATAAACACTGTACCTTAACACCAGTCATATAAACACTGTACCTTAACACTAGTCGCAACACTGTACCTTAACACTAGTCATATAAACGCACCAGCGCATAACACTGAGTCATATAAACTGCTGTACCTTAACACTGATCATATAAACACTGTACCTTAACATTAGTCATATAAACGCATAACACCAGTCATATAAACACTGTACCTTAACACTAGTCATAAACATTTGTGCAGCCAACGCTGATCATATAAAACCTGTACCTTAACACTAGTCATGCATAAAACTGCTGTGCCAGCTAACACTAGTCATAAACTGTTGTGCGCAGCCAGCACTGGTCATAAACTATGACGCGCTAACGCTGGTCATATTATAAACCTGGCCGCAGCACTGGTCATATAAACACTGTGCCTTAACACTGGTCATATAGAGCAGTGTGCCTTAACATAGTCATAAACACTGTACCTTAACATAGTCCTTATAAACACTGTACCTTAACGCCAACGCAGTCATATAAACTGTACCTTAACATTAGTCGCTATAAAACACTGTGCCTTAACACTGGTCATATAAACACTGTACCTTAACACTGATCGCGCAAACACTGTACATAGCACTAGTCATATAAACACTGTACCTTAACACTAGTCATATAAACACTGTACCTTAACACTAGTCATATAAACACTGTACCTTAACACCAGTCATATAAACACTGTACCTTAACATTAGTCATATATACACTATTTACCTTAACACTGGTGTATGAAGCACTGTTGCCTTAACTGGTCATATAAAACGCTTATTGCCTTAACACTAGTCATATAAACACTGTACCTAAACACTAGTCCTTATAAAACACTGTACCTTAACATTAGTCATATAAACACTGTACCTTAACACTAGTCATATAAACACTGGCCGCGCCCAACACTAGTCCTTATAAACACTGTACCTTAACATTTAGTCATATAAACACTGTGCGCCCAACACTAGTCATATAAACACTGTACCTTAACACCAGTCATATAAACACTGTGCAGCAACACTAGTCATATAAGCACTGTGCAGCAGCACTGATCGCCATAAACACTGTACCTTAACACTAGTCCTTATAAAGCACTGTAGCCGCAGCCCAACACTGAGTCACTTCAAGCACTGTACCTTAACACTAGTCATATAAACGCACCAGCGCGCTTAACATTGAGTCTTATAAACACTGTACCTTAACACCAGTCATATAAACGCAGCCCAACACTGAGTCAGCCATAAACACTGTACCTTAACACTAGTCATATAAACACTGTACCTTAACATTGAGTCATATAAACGCAGCCGCATAGCACTAGTCATATAAACACTGTGCCTTAACACTAAGTCATATAAACACTGTGCAGCGCCAACACCAGTCGCCGTACTGTACCTTAGCATTGAGTCATATAAACACTGTACCTTAACACTGAATCGCCATAAACGCTTGCACTGTACCTTAACACTGATCGCTATAAACACTGTACCTTAACACTAGTCATATAAACACTGGCCCGCCTTAACACTAGTCATATAAACACTGTACCTTAACACTAGTCATATAAACACTGTACCTTAACGGTAGTCATATAAACACTGTGCAGCAACACCGTCCTTATAAACACTGTACCTTAACACTAGTCATAAACATTGTACCTTAACACTAGTCATATAAACGCTGTACGCGTAACACTAGTCATATAAACACTGTGCCTTTAACGCGGTCATAAACGGTATTGCCTTAACACTAGTCATAAGCCTGACGCAGCAACACTGGTCATATAAACACTGTGCCTTAACACTGAGTCATATAAACGCTGTACCTTAACACTAGTCATATAAACGGTGTACGCATAGCACTGATCATATAAACACTGTACCTTAACACTAGTCATATAAACACTGTACCTTAACACCAGTCATATAAACACTGTACCTTAGCACCAGTCATATAAACACTGTACCTTAACATTAGTCATATAAACACTGGCGCAGCAACACTAGTCATATAAACGCAGCGCAGCCCAGCACTGAGTCATATAAACATTACACTAATAAACACTTGGCCGCATAACACCAGTCATATAAACACTGTACATGCTCTGAATCGCTAAACTGTGCAGCCAACACTGGTCATATAAACATTGCACTAATATAAACACTGTACCTTAAACACTAGTCATATAAACGCAGCCAACACTAGTCATATAAACGTTACACTAATGTAAACGCTGTGCCTTAACACCAGTCATATAAACACTGTACCTTAACACCAGTCATATAAACCTGTACCTTAACACCAGTCATATAAACACTGTTGCCTTAGCACTGAGTCATAAACATTGTACCTTAACACTAGTCGCTATAAACACTGTACCTTAACACTGATCGCTATAAACACTGTACGCCCAACGCTAGTCATATAAACGCACAGCCGCAGCAACGCGAGTCGCGCAAACACTGTACCTTAACACTAGTCGCATAAACACTGTACCTTAACATTAGTCATATAAACACTGTACGCATAACACCAGTCATATAAACACTGGCCTTAACACTTCAGTCGCCAAACATTTGTACCTTAACACTAGTCGCTATAAACACTGTGCGTAACACTGGTCATATAAACACTGTGCGTAACACTGGTCGCCAAACGACGCGTAACGCACAGTCATAAAACGCACCAGTACGCCCAGCACTGGTCATATATGAAGCGCTGTGCAGCAACACTAGTCATATAAACCTGTACCTTAGCTTTGTCCTTATAAACAGTGTACCTTAACACTGAGTCGCCAAACACTGTACCTTAACACTGAGTCATATAAACACTGTGCATAACACCGATTATATAAGCACTGTACGTAACACCAGTCGCGCAAACACTGTGCCAACATTGAGTCATATAAGCACTGTACCTTAACACTAGTCACATGCAAACACTGTACCTTAATAGTCATATAAACACTGCCTTAACACTAGTCATATTATAAACACTGTACCTTAACACTAGTCATATAAGCACTTATTGCCTTAACACTGGTATATAAACACTGTACCTTAACACCAGTCATGACACTGTGCCTTAACGTTAGTCATATAAACGCAGCCGCAGCGTAGCACTGGTCATATAAACACTGTGCCTTAACACTAGTCATATAAACACTGTACCCAACACTGGTCGCGGCGCGCCAGCACTAGTCATATAAACGCAGCGCGCCCAGCACTGAGTCATATAAACACTGTACCTTAGCAGTCATATAAACACTAGCCCTTAACACCAGTCATATAAACACTGTACCTTAACACAGAGTCATATGCCGACACTTTCAGCCGCATACTGAATCATATAAACACTGTACCTTAACACTGGTCATGCCAGCGCAACGCGCCCAGCACTGGTCATATAAACACTGTACCTTAACACTAGTCATATAAACGCAGCCTTAACGCACTATTATAAACACTGTGCCTTAACGCAGTCGCGCAAACACTATTCGCCCAACACCAATCCCATATAAACGCACCATGCCTTAACACTAGTCATATAAAACACTGTACCTTAACACTAGTCATATAAACACTGTGCCCAACACTAGTCATATAAACACTGTACCTTAACACCAGTCATATAAACACTGTGCAGCAACACATTGGTGGCATATAAACCTTTGTGCCTTAACGCCAGTCAGCATAAACGCATTGCCTTAACACTGGTCATATAAACACTGTACCTTAACATTAGTCATATAAACACTGTACCTTAACACTAGTCATATAAACACTGTACCTTAACACTAGTCATATAAACACTGTGCCAACACTGAGTCATATAAACGCAATGCCTTAACACTAGTCATATAAACACTGTACCTTAACACTAGTCATATAAACACTGTACCTTAACACTAGTCATATAAACACTATTCACTTAACACCAGTCATATAAACACTATTCCTTAACACCAATCATATAAACGCAGCCCTTAGCACTGGTCATATAAACACTGTTGCCAACACTGATCGCTATAAACACTGTGCCTTAACACTGGTCATGCCATAAACACTGTGCCTTAACACTGGTCATATAAACTTTTGTACCTTAACGCAGGTAGCGCGGCACTGTGCCTTAACACTGGTCATATAAACACTGTGCCTTAGCACTAGTCATATAAACACTGTATCTTAACTAGTCATATAAACACTGTACCTTAACATTAGTCATATAAACACTGTACCTTAACACCAATCATATAAACACTGTACCTTAACATTAGTCATATAAACACTGTACCTTAACACTAGTCATATAAGCACCGGCGCTTAACGTGAGTCATATAAACTGCTGTACCTTAACATTAGTCATATAAACA
>NW_024734277.1:0-18503 GCF_018991925.1 Homarus americanus | reverse complement strand
CATCAAGGGCCAAAATTCTGTGATTGATTTCTCATCAAACATATCTCTTGCTCCCGAATCAGTTTTCCCCCCCTGAAAACCTGAATCCCCCCCCCCTGGTTGAGAACCACTGCGATAATATATCCCTGTAAATAATCTAAATTACCATAGAAACTTTAACTATAAATACTCAGCGAATTAGGATCTAATTTATTCAATAAATTTAAAAAGCTCAGGAATCTACATAAACCTTCCATGTATATCTAAATATCTAATCCACATCCATGAAAAATATATATCGGTAACTCACCGCAAAAATCAATAGCTTAAGTAAAATTTTAAAATACATGACTGATAATTTCAGTGATAAGAATTAGGGTTTTATAAATAAGCCAACTGCATCACACATTTTACACCCAGACATACAGTACAGACCGTCACACACAAACACACAGAGCACCGATATACCCATAAATAACTAAGACCAACAGAAATAAATATTACACACACACAAACCGACACATTCACAAATATTAAAAAACACTCAAACGTATTACTACGAATATACACCGAGACATACATGAATATATCCATATACACAAGAGCGCAGTACAAGTATAACAAATGCACACAGCAACATCACAACTGTATACACACACACACACACACTGTATACAACGAAAGGAATAAGTGCGTCAGAGCGGTAAGTTCATTATGTTTGAGGTTTGTTAGAAACTTTAGAACCAACACTTACATAGGAACAGTTATGGAGGTAAATACAACACACAATATAAGTGAATATTATCAGTACTAATCTAACCTAATTTACGTAAAGCTTAATATAATAAAATAGCTCATTAAATCTTACAATAAATAGGATAAATTTGATCAAATATGCAAAAATTTCCACACAGAATACTTTAGGGGTTCTCTTTCACTTTTATTACGGCTGTATACCTTTAATAGCCCCAGAGCGGCTCTTGACATGAGCATAAACTTGTCATATGTGAGGATAAATTATTGAATATTTGGGGAAGAGTTTTTTTTAATTCTTAAGAGATTAAATATTCCCTGTCTCTCTCTCGGTCTGTCTATTTATCAACGCACTTGTCTATTTAATTCTTCATTCACCTTACCTCTCGCTTTGCATGTACCATTTTATTAATTTCTTCATCCATCTATCTATCCATTCATTCATATGCTTATCCATCCATCCATACATTCACTCATCCGTTTATCAACCCAAGCCATCCATCTACCCATTAATCTGTCCACCACTCAAAATATCCATCTATACACCTACCTATATATCCAAGCCTATATTATCCATCTATATACCTACCTATCCATCAAACTCACATCCCTAAAATATCCATCCATATATCCATCTACCTATCTACCTTTTTTTTATCAAATCCACCTGCCAAACCAATACCCACATCCCCAGAAAATATCCACCAACAAATCTACCCTTCTATCTACTCATCCACCAACCTATCCATCCAATACCCACATTCTCCCGCTGCAAAAAATATATACCCATCTATCTACCCCCCGTCCCCCCACAATCCATCAACCTGTACAGTATATCTCTCATACGCCATTTCCCATCGTGCAGGCGGGGAGAGGCGAGCAAGGAGGAGGAGATCGTTCCCCTGGCCCGGCTTCCCCCCCCCCTCCCTCGCTGTCACGACCCATCACTACACACAACACTTCTACCGACATCTTTTCACGACATTTTCCGAAGGAGAGCACCACGTTGGGTTACTCTCCCATAATTGTTCTGGGCAAGGAAACGTTGTATTTGGTGGAATGGCTGTTTGGTTGGTGTGTGTGTGTGTGTGTGTGTGTTTGTAAAGGTGTTGGGAAAAGGTTATTGGTTTTGCTATGCTCGCTCTCTCTCTCTCTCTGTTTATTATCAAGCCCCATCCCCACCCCTGACCTGACTGCTTCTCGGGAATATTGAAACATATCCGCTATGTTTTTTGAGAGGCAATAGATACAGGTTGTTCATCCTACCAATATTTGTTTATTTTTTTCTCTCTCTCTCCCTATCTCCCTACCTCTCCCCCTCTTTCTCTCCCCTTCCTCCCTCTCTCTCCCTACGTCTGTCCCCCTCCCTCGCCCCCCCCCCGTTTGTGAGTGAGGAGTGAGGGAGCAATGCATCAAGAGTTTCACCACTCTTCATAATATGGTTCAGCATATTTGGATAAAACGTATCAGGGAGGGAAAGCCAATCAACGAACGAGATGATTAGAAGGAAGGTTTTTATTGGTTAAAAAAAATTATTTTCTTCGACCTCTCGCAGTACAACATGGATGCTTATCTATATGTTAATGCGTCGAGAAATTAAAAAATGGAATGATTTATCTTACTTATATATGTGTGCGTGTATAGACATAACGCACGCACGCACACAAAGCAATTACATATACAGACACGCACTCACGCAAGCACAGAGACAATCACGGACACAGACGAACACAAACAAGTGGTGATGTAAAAAAATAAACGAAAAGAGAGAACCAGATAAGAGAGACAGAGACGTATAGACAGACAGACGATGACAGGAAGGGGAGACAGAAAGCCCAAGAATAAAAACAGGAAACCCAAAGACAGTGAACAAATGAGAGAGAGAGAGAGAGAGAGAGATGAATAAATAGATAGACAAAGACAGACAGAGAAATATATTGAGAGAGAGAGAGAGAGAGAGAGAGAGAAAGCTAACGAAGAACGGCAGTAATTACCCAGATATCAATCGACTGTTCTCAAGACGTGTGTGTGTGTGTGTGTGTGGCCGAGGTTATACACAGCCTGCAGGGAACAATAGTTAAGGGTGAAGGCGCTAATAACTGCCTTAAACACTCTTGTCATTACGGGTCTTATCTCTGAGGAGGAAGTTAAGAAACGAGGCAAAGATGAAGAAGACTGACAAGAGATTAAGACGATGATAAAGATGATGTGGAAGGAGATAAAGAGAGAGATGAGTAAACAGGATAATAGTGGATTGATATATTGAGTTCTTGTTCTTGTTCTTCTTCTTGTTCTTGTTCTTGTTCTTGTTCTTCTTGTTCTTGTTCTTGTTCTTGTTCTTCTTCTTGTTCTTGTTCTTGTTCTTGTTCTTGTTCTTCTTCTTCTGTTGTTTATTGTTGGTATTGTTGTTTTATTGTTGTTGTTGTTTTTGAATAGTTGAAGCCAAAAACGATAAGTAATTAACTTGATTAATTTGGATGTAACTATGAAATTGTCTTAATTGATATTTAAGTACGCTTATTTACGTCTCCTGTCATTGATATAAGAGATTTTAAATAATCACACTTAAGAAAGCCACTTAATCACACTTAAAGGCTTCATCAGTCCAAGTCGAGTTGTTTAGTAGTAATCGCACTTGGAATAATTTATCTTTTCATTCCAAGTGTCTTAAGTAATCGCACTTTAGGACATTATCCACAAAATCCACAGATCTTAAGTAATTGCACTTAACACTACATGTGGTCCAAGTGTTAAGTAATTGCACTTACGATCTCGACACTTTTAAATAATCCTCACTTAAGGGATAATTACACTTGAAAATCATTCTACTTAAGATTTTAAGTCGTTAGGGATAAGGCACTCAAGTCATCATACTCAACACCTCAGTCATCGTTCTCAGTGTCTTAAGTCATCATACTCAACACCTTAGTCATCGTTCTCAGTGTCTTAAGTCATCATACCCAACACCTTAGTCATCGTTCTCAGTGTCTTAAGTCATCATACTCAACACCTTAGTCATCGTTCTCAGTGTCTTAAGTCATCATACTCAACACCTTAGTCATCGTTCTCAGTGTCTTAAGTCATCATACTCAACACCTTAGTCATCGTTCTCAGTGTCTTAAGTCATCATACCCAACACCTTAGTCATCGTTCTCAGTGTCTTAAGTCATCATACCCAACACCTTAGTCATCGTTCTCAGTGTCTTAAGTCATCATACGCAACACCTTAGTCATCGTTCTCAGTGTCTTAAGTCATCATACGCAACACCTCAGTCATCGTTCTCAGTGTCTTAAGTCATCATACCCAACACCTTAGTCATCGTTCTCAGTGTCTTAAGTCATCATACCCAACACCTTAGTCATCGTTCTCAGTGTCTTAAGTCATCATACCCAACACCTTAGTCATCGTTCTCAGTGTCTTAAGTCATCATACCCAACACCTTAGTCATCGTTCTCAGTGTCTTAAGTCATCATACGCAACACCTCAGTCATCGTTCTCAGTGTCTTAAGTCATCATACCCAACACCTCAGTCATCGTTCTCAGTGTCTTAAGTCATCATACCCAACACCTTAGTCATCGTTCTCAGTGTCTTAAGTCATCATACGCAACACCTTAGTCATCGTTCTCAGTGTCTTAAGTCATCATACGCAACACCTTAGTCATCGTTCTCAGTGTCTTAAGTCATCATACCCAACACCTTAGTCATCGTTCTCAGTGTCTTAAGTCATCATACGCAAACTCGTAATGGTAGTTTTTTTCCCCCGTAATCTAACCTGAGCTCATTTCATATCATTACACTTAGGTTTAATGGGTCGCAATTCAAATTGTTGTTCTGGCTGTGGGTGGCAGTAAAAAACGTTTGAAAAACATTGTTCTAATATGTATGAGAATATATTCGTCGCTGTCACTAATATTTACGTGTATTTATCCACATATATTGTTATCACCCAGACGTACGTGATAGGTGGAGTGAAGGACAATGGTATATTATTATGTGGGGCTGGCAACAAGTCGGTCTAATGTGTATTGAGAGAAGAAGAGGCGATATTTGATGACAAGTGTCGTGAGTGTGTAGGGGGTGTGTGGGGGAGTGTTATTGTGTGGGCAGTGTTGTGGGTGAAGAATTGATGTGAGGGAGTGTTGGTGTGCGGGAGGAAGGGTAAACGGGAAAAGGCATTACTTCACTGAGAGACTGGTGGTAACTTGGCATCAGTAGATAAGCATAAAATAATAAACATAAAATCCTTTAAACAAAGAAAACACAGATAAACACCGAAGATAAGAGAAGATAAGAAAAACAAAAGTAATAAGAGTAAAATATTCAAATTTGGGTAAGATAATAAGATAAGTGACTGCTGGACAGGACCATAAGACATGGTACCTTGTGGGGGTCTAGTTAGGAGTTTATTTTTACAGCATAACATAGTGGTCCAGGTTCCAGGTCAAAGTTATTTATTTTAGTTGAGTAAATTTTCTCGGGATATGAAGGATAAAAATGGTGTTTGTGTGTGTGTGTGTGTGTGTGTGTGTGTGTGTGTGTGTGTGTGTTATAATCTTAAAGCGTTCACGTATATGTAAAAGCTTGTAAACCCGGACCATTACCATCACCATTAAAACTCACCATCACCTCTTCTCTTATATCTCACCATCATTCCTTTTAGCTATCTTTTTTATCATTACTTCTTCATTCATACTTCAGTGGTGCACCAGTAACCCTTCACCAGCATCGGTCCTCTAGTGAATAGTTCCTCTAGTCACCTCACCATCATTTCACCATAATATCACCATTCTCATCGTTACCTCACTGTGGCCTTCCCAAGAACTTCACCATCTCTTTTACTATCACCATCACCTCACCATTACTTCACCATAACACCAGGGTCCGTTGCTACCCACACGATGACGTCACCATCTGCAACGAGGACAATTTTTCTACTCCATGTCCGGTGCTTCTGGCTCGTGTGAGTAACCATAGTGTAGGTGTAGACAGCGGTGGTGAGAGAAAATAGTGTAGGCCTCTCCATTGTGGGTGAGAGACACTCATAATATTTAAAGTGTTTACCATGGAAGCTGTGACCCCCCCCCTAGTTCGCCAGGCCACCGCCAGGGGGACATTAATCAACATTCCAGAAGTTGTATTTATGTTACATGTGGTATTTTTGCAGTTTTTCTTCAATAATTGATTTATTTTCGCAGTTCTTAACGTGATTTTAAACTCAAATAGCAGAGTTACCGTTTCGCTGTTGTTTATAACTGTTTGGTATTCTTTTGTATGTGTTTTGGTAAAGGTTCTTGCAAAATGTCTTCATGATTCACGACACTCATACACACGACAGTCAAACACGCACACACAAGTGTATCTTGAGTTAGTAGCCAAGATTGGCTGTAAAAGGGCCACACACAGCTTCAATACAATTGTAACTCTGCTATTGGAGTATAAATTCATACAAATCCTGAGAAAAACTACGAAAATATATGAATTATTAAAGAAAAACAACAAAACCACCTTCATAAAAGCCGACAGTAGACCCCTGGCGGTGGCCTGACGAACTACGTCTAGCACCGCCGGGACCAGTTCGAGGCTGGGCCCAGCCAGTTGCTTTTTTTTTTAATGGGAATTAGCCCACCCGGGCACAGATCAAACGACCCACAACGGGGCCTGGGGGGGAGGGGGGGTGCGAAAAAGGAACAGAAATAAATTTAAAATATAGAAGAAAAAGGTTATACTGTGTTAATGTACACCAGGAGGAGGGTTTCTGTTTACTGGGGTTGGCGTCTCTTGGTGCCGCAGTAGGTGATTGGTGCTTTGGTAGAGTTAGTTTGTCTAACTGTCTCTGTCCGTCTGTCTCTCAGTCTCTGTCTGTCTTTGTATCTCTGTTTGTCTGTCCGTCAGTCTGTCTCTGTCTGCCAGTCTATTTTTACAATGTCTGTCACTGTCTGTCTGTGTCTGTGTTTGTCTCGTTCTGTCTCAGCCTCTCTGTCTCAGCCTCTCTGTCTTTCCACTGTGTCGGTCACTGGCTGTCTGTTCTGTCTCTCTATCTGTCTGTCTGTTTTTTGTTGAAAGGAGTTGTTGAGTTAGGTTGTTTTTATTGAGAGGGTTGTCGCTGAGGTTGGGTATAGAGAATTGTAAGTATTTCTGTGCGGCTTTGTCTGGGGGGGGGGTGTTGCTGTGTTTGGAGGTTGGTTGGTATTTTATCTCATTGTATTTATTTATTATTTTATTTTATTTTTTATTTTTTTATTTATTAATTAATTTATTTATTTTTGTTTTGTTAATTATTTATTTATTTTTTGTTGGGGGGCGGGGGGTGGGGGGGCGGTGGTCGGGTATGTTGATTTATAGGATAGGATTCCTTAGGGAGGATTTGTAGACAGACAGACAAACAGAGACAGTTAGAAAAACAGACAGACGGACGGACACAGACAGACAGACATTAAACAGACAGACACACAGAAACAGACAGAAACCGTCAGACAAACGGACAAACACACCGAAAGACACAGACAGAAAAAGACATACAGACAGACAAACAGACGAGCGGAGACAGACAGACAGTCAGAGGCAGACAGGGAGAGACAGACAATCTTGGCTAATAACTCAAGATAAAGAAGGAATCGCCGTAAATAAGAAGGTCCGGCGCTCTTCTCAGGCTCGACCGCTGTCACCCAAACTGAAATAGACAACTGTCCCTTGACTCACCACGTAACCATAACGTATCTGATTGAGTTGTTAAGCAACAGGAACACTTTGGTAAAAGAAGAAATAATAACAACTTGTAGGAATCTCTGTCTGTCTGTTGGTCTCTGTGTCCGTTTCTTTCTGTCTGCCTGTCTGTCTGTTTGTCGCAGACACAAGCAGACAACTGATAGACAGACAGACGGAGAAATAGAGGGACAGACAGAAACAGAGACGGCGACATAGACTAACATATAGACGAAAGAGACAGACAGACAGAAAAACAGAGGCAGAAAATCAGAAAGACAGACAGATCGATATTGTGAGACAGACTGGCAGAAACAGTCAGACACAGAGACACAGATAGATGGGGGATGGGGGGATTCCACACCCTTCCCAGTCGGAGGGTCCTGATACCTTCCGTTGCCAACTACCGGATGGTGCCATTCTCCACCTCCCAGGATGGGTGTGGATGGGGGATGGGGGGATTCCACACCCTTCCCAGTCGGTGGGTCCTGATACCTTCCGTTGCCAACTACCGGATGGTGCCATTCTCCACCTCCCAGGATGGGTGTGGATGGGGGATGGGGGGATTCCACACCCTTCCCAGTCGGTGGGTCCTGATACCTTCCGTTGCCAACTACCGGATGGTGCCATTCTCCACCTCCCAGGATGGGTGTGGATGGGGGATGGGGGGATTCCACACCCTTCCCAGTCGGTGGGTCCTGATACCTTCCGTTGCCAACTACCGGATGGTGCCATTCTCCACCTCCCAGGATGGGTGTGGATGGGGGATGGGGGGATTCCACACCCTTCCCAGTCGGTGGGTCCTGATACCTTACCGTACACCACCCTACACCACCATACCCCATACTACACTACCCACTACACCCCCACTACACCACCATACCCCACACTACACCACCCTACACACACACTTCCCAGTCGGTGGGTCCTGATACCTTACCGTACACCACCCTACACCACCATACCCCATACTACACTACCCACTACACCCTCACTACACCACCATACCCCACACTACACCACCCACTACACCACCCTACACACACACTTCCCAGTAGGTGGGTCCTGATACCTTACCGTACACCACCCTACACCACCATACCCCATACTACACCACCATACCCCATACTACACCCTGGGAAGGATGTGGATTCCCTCTCCTCATCCCCCACTCCCCATCATCCCTCTCACCCCACCCACCCCTTCATCCTCTCACCCTTCCCAGTCGGTGGTTCTTGGTACCTCCCAGGATGGGTGAGAGGATGATGGGTGTGGGTGGGTGGTTATAGTCGGGATGTCCTACACCCCCAATACACCACCCTACACCACCCTACCCAACACTACCCTATTTTATGACGTATTATTTGTGCTGTCTCAATTCTGATGTTGTTGACAAATGACCAGGAATTACAGTAATTATAAATGTTCTAATTATTATTCTCAATTATATTAATCATTTAAGTTAAAAAAACACCAAAAGAATCGAACGACCCACCGCAACGCAACGAACCCAACGACCCACCGCAACGAACCCAACGACCCAACGCAACGCAACGAACCCAACGACCCAACGCAACGCAACGAACCCACCGCAACGAACCCAACGACCCAACGCAACGAACCCAACGACCGCAACGCAACGAACCCAACGACCCACCGCAACGCAACGAACCCAACGACCCAGCACACGCAACGCAACGACCCAACGCAACGCCCAACGACCCACCGCCGCAACCCAACGCAACGCAACGACCCACCGCAACGCAACGACCCAACGCAACGAACCCAACGACCCAACGCAACGAACCCAACGACCCACCGCAACGAACCCAACGACCCAACGCAACGAACCCAACGACCCAACGCAACGACCCACTACACTTTTTTTTCGTTTTTTTATTTTTTTATTTTTATTTTTTTTATTTATTTATTTTTTTTTATTTTTTTTTATTTTTTATTTTTTATTTTTTTTATATATATTTTTTATTTTTTTAGCACACCACCCACTACACCCACCCCTTCATCCTCTCACCCTTCCCAGTCAGTGGTTCTTGGTACCTTCTGTTGTTGGCTGACGGATGGTACCATTCCCCACCTCCCAGGATGGGTGAGAGGATGATGGGTGGGGGTTATAGACGGGATGTCCTACCCTACCTAACCTACACCTACCCGAGAGTTTAGTTAATAAGTGATGAACTGGCTTGGCCTTGCCTCGATCTAGGACTGGAGGAGCTAGATAGAGGTACTTACTTCGTCGTGTCACAGGCAGGGGAATTACTATCGACTTTTTGGAAGGTCTATTTATGTTACATTAGCTGTTTTTCCTGTTTTTCTTTAATAATTCATATATTTACGCAGTCAACCTCCAAAAGTAGACGTTTATTAACATAGAGATATAATGGGGCACTCCGTACAACATTCAAGCTATGTGGGCGTGTATGACTTGTCTTGTGTACATGACTCTCGGGTGTGTGTGTGCGTGTATGACTGTCTTGTGCATATGACTGCCATGTATGTGTGTGTATGACTATCTTGTGTATATGTCTGTTGGATTCTCAAGTCTTTGTCCACTAAATTCCCTCACCTAAACCTTCTCCATTACCACACCCCTCATCCCCCACCCTCCACCCTCACCCCGCCAACCCCCATCCCCCACCCTCACTCCCCCCACCCTTACCCCCAAATGGTGAATTCATCTACTGTAAGTCACTCTTTTAAATTGGGGCATTAAAAAAACAAAAAAGCGTCAAAACAACAGAGACTCGACCGGCTCACTACCTACCATGTTGATTGCCCGCACAAGATGGACGAACAGACAGAATCTCATAAAAATAAAGTTCTTTTTTTTCGCCCCCCAGGCTCCGTTGTGGGTCGTTTGACCTGTGCCCGGGTTGGCTAATTCCCGTAAAAAAACCACACACAAGAGAGAGATAGAGGAGAACACAATATCAACTTAGTAAATCATCCTTCCATTTCATTTCCAGGAACAACTTCAGTTCTCCACGAGGTTCACATTACCCGTGGACAGCCATCGTTATTGGAACATGGGGAAATTTCGTCCGGGAACTATTTTTGAAACCAAAAGAAAGAAAATTGATTTGGATGGACATAAAATGTATAAATCTGCAAAGGAATAATATTTGTTATACGATATACTCCATACAGAACAGCACATGCAGAATTGTATTGTTCTTTTTAAAAGCGGTCCATGTTTGTGTACGAAAAATGCCGCCAGCCTCTACAGCGCCGTTTATATCCTCCAAATTCGCCTAACCATCATAAAAGGTAAGCCTTTAAGATAACTAATACAACTAATTTATGTGTAGAAATGTATTGAAATCAAATTGAAATAAAAAAAAGTCGTAAATGGTCTATTTGAAGAGTGGTGAGAACAGCTTCCTCTGGGATGGTGAATGACGTCCTTTATCAGAATTAATATCGACCCAATTTTCGTAATGAGCGCAATTAATAACAGTCCATCACTACCAAAATAATTATTTCCTTAGTATAATTACTTATTAGCCGAGATTTCATATTTTAATAAGTCCAAATATGCCAGGTAACTAGTGCTAGGTACTTCCCAGGCATGTTTCATTTGTGCATCAGTTTAACCACAATTTGCTACTAATAAGATAAATTCAGTGACCTAAATTCATGTTTTATTTTTATATTCCCTTAGTGACTCGATGTATTACAAAAAAGAACTACTTTACGACTTGTTTGGGCCAACAGTTGGAGTGGTGATATTAATTAACTTTGCCATTCACACTGGTAGAATCAAATGTAGATATATTGGCTTTGTATGTCCATGATTTCAACAAAAATGAATAAGTCCTTCTAAAATAAATGGAATTGATGATATTATTATCTTTTTGGCCATCCAGCGAATTTAATGATTTTAAGTTGACCGATTTTTACCAGTTAAGTTAGGTTATGTTAGATTAGTTAAGTTGGGTTAGGTTAGGTTTGGTGACATTGAAATTATGTTTTTTCAAATGCCAAGTAGAGGTGGATGACCTAAACATTCATTTTACCAAATTGATTATGAGTAGATTAAACACATTAGTTGTGTTTTTTTACAAATTCAGACCCCATAAAGTTCTAATGACAATCACTTCATGATTGATGTTTCACCCTATACACTAAAGCTACTTTATATAAGAGGAAAAAATTAGCACCAAATTGTATTGTTTAATACCAAAAGAAGTCATTGATGATAAAATTTAATAACAATATTTGAGGTATTACGACCTGGTCGTCGGGACGGAACACCGTCGTAAGTCGAGGAGAGACCGTAATACATTTTCATCTTTAAACTCCTTGTATCTTACCTAACTCACCTTGATGCTCCACTCAATTATAGCTAGATGTAATAATTGTAGAAAGTAATCACAGGTATGACTACCTTTACCGTGAATTGTTTTTATATTACATTTCTTGGATATTCAAAGATAATGAAATTATGAATATTCAATAAATGTGATATACGTACAACAGAAATATGTCAGACTTGACTAATTAACTGTGACCATAAATTAACCTAAGTGAATTTGTCCTTAATCCAACCTTTAAAATATGAAAGACAGTATACTTTATTTTATGATAGTTAAGTCAGTTTCCAGTTAGGTTAAGTTAGGTAGGTTAGGTTAACATTTTTATATAGATCATTAAAATTTTAAAGGGCTTATAATTTTTGTTCTATGAATTTCTCCAAAAAAAGGGATCAAAGTTTTGGAATCACCATAACAATATACACTACAGTACATGAGAAAAAACAATAATTTTTAGTGTGTGTTGCATATCAAACCAAAAGATCTGAGTTTCCTTTGGAATTTTTTATTTGTATTTTTTTTAACAGACAAAATTACCTCTTTCCTATATCTCTTTACTGAAGCAGAAATAATAATAATAATAATAATAATAATAATAATAATATTAATAATAATAATAATAATAATAATAATAATTTTATTGAGTGAAAGAAGAAGGGAGGCCGAGTGGAGGAAGAACGGGGGGGGAGTGGAGGAGAAAGGGGAAGGAGGGAAAGGGAAGGAAGAGGGAAAAGGAGAAAGGGGATGGGATAGAGGGTAGGGGAAAGGGGTGGGAAAGAAGGGAGGGAGAAAGGGAGGGGCAGGGAGAGGAGGGAGAAGGAGAAAGGGGATGGATAGGGGGATGGCAGAGGGAAGGGAGAAGAGGGAGAAGGAGAAAGGGGATGGATAGGGGGATGGCAGAGGGGAAGGGAGAAGAGGGAGAAGGAGAGAGGGAGGGGAGAGGAAGGGGTGGGAGAGAAGGGAGAGGGAATAAAGGGAGGGGGAGGGAGAAGGAGAAATGGAAAAGGAAAGAGAGGAGGGAGAGAGGGAAGGGAGAGGGAAAGAGGGAAGAGAGAGGGGGAGAGGGAGAGAGGGGGAAGGTAAGGTAAAGGAGAGGAAGGGTGGGGTTATGAGGAGACATTATCCAATTTTTTGGCAAAGTTAAATTAAACTGTCCACCCGATAATGAGGTATTTCGTCGAAAGTCTTTGACCTAGAGCCGTGACCTAGAGCCGTGACCAAGAGCCGTGACCTAGAGCCTTGCCTTGAACCGTGACCTTGAGCCGTGACCTAGAGCAGTGACCTAGA
The DNA here is from genome assembly GCF_018991925.1 of Homarus americanus. Lineage (NCBI taxonomy): Eukaryota > Metazoa > Arthropoda > Malacostraca > Decapoda > Nephropidae > Homarus > Homarus americanus. The sequence continues at coordinate 5,449 of NW_024734277.1, read as the reverse complement.
GTTTTGATCTAGAACTTTGACCTTGAACCGTGACAGAGTCGTGACCTGGAGCTGTGACCTAGATCCGTGACCTAGAGCCGTGACCTAGAACCTTACCTTGAACCGTGACCTTGAACCGTGACCTAGAGCCGTGACCTAGAGTTTTGATCTAGAACTTTGACCTTGAACTGTGACAGAGTCGTGACCTTGAACTGTGACCTAGATCCGTGACCTAAACCCGTGACCTAGAGCCGTGACCTTGAACCGTGACCTAGGGCTGTGTCCTAGAGCCGTGACCAAGATCCGTGACATATATCCGTGACAGAGCCGTGACCCTGAGTCGTGACAGCCATGACCTAGAGCCGTGACTTTGCATCGTGACCTATAGCCGTTATTTAAGAGCCGTGACCTAGAACCGTGAGAGAGCCGTGACCTTTAGCCGTGACCTAGAGCCCTGAACTAGAACCGTGACCTAGAGCCGTGACCTAGAACCGTGAACTAGAACCGTAAAACTAGTCCCGTGACCTAGAGCCGTGAACTAGAACCGGAAACCTAGTCCCGTGACCTAGAGCCGTGAACTAGAACCGGAAACCTAGTCCCGTGACCTAGAGCCGTGACTTTGCATCGTGTCCTATAGCTGTTATTTAAGAGCCGTGACCTAGAACCGTGACAGAGCCGTGACCTTTAGCCGTGACCTAGAGCCGTGAACTAGAACCGTAAACCTAGCCCCGTGACCTAGAGCCGTGACTTTGCATCGTGTCCTATAGCTGTTATTTAAGAGCCGTGACCTAGAACCGTGACAGAGCCGTGACCTTTAGCCGTGATCTAGAGCCGTGCCGTGACCTAGTCCCGTAACCTAGAACCGTGACCTTGAGCCAGGACCTACATCTGTGACCTAGAGCCGTGACCTAGAGTTTTGATCTAGAACTTTGACCTTGAACTGTGACAGAGTCGTGACCTTGAACTGTGACCTAGATCCGTGACCTAAACCCGTGACCTAGAGCCGTGACCTTGAACCGTGACCTAGGGCTGTGTCCTAGAAGCCGTGACCAAGATCCGTGACATATATCCGTGACAGAGCCGTGACCCTGAGTCGTGACAGCCATGACCTAGAGCCGTGACTTTGCATCGTGACCTATAGCCGTTATTTAAGAGCCGTGACCTAGAACCGTAGCCGTGACCTAGAGCCCGTGAACTAGAACCGTGACCTAGAGCCGTGACCTAGAACCCTAGCAATAAACTAGCCGTGACCTAGAGCCGTGAACTAGAACCGTAAACCTAGTCCCGTGACCTAGAGCCGTGAACTAGAACCGGAAACCTAGTCCCGTGACCTAGAGCCGTGACTTTGCATCGTGTCTAGACAGAGCCGTGACCTTTAGCCGTGACCTAGAGCCGTGAACTAGAACCGGAAACCTAGTCCCGTGACCTAGAGCCGTGACTTTGCATCGTGTCCTATAGCTGTTATTTAAGAGCCGTGACCTAGAACCGTGACAGAGCCGTGACCTTTAGCCGTGACCTAGAGCCGTGCCGTGACCTAGTCCCGTAACCTAGAACCGTGACCTTGAGCCAGGACCTACATCTGTGACCTAGAGCCGTGAACCTAGTCCCGTGAACTAGAACCGGAAACCTAGAGCCGTGAACCTAGTCCCGTGAACTAGAACCGTGACCTAGAGCCGTGACCTAGAGCCGTGAACTAGAACCGTAAACCTAGCCCCGTGACCTAGAGCCGTGACCTAGAGCCAGGACCTACATCTGTGACCTAGAGCCGTGAACCTAGTCCCGTGACCTAGAGCCGTGAACTAAAACCGTAAACCTAGTCCCGTGACCTAGAGCCGTGACCTAGACCCGTGAACTAAAACCGTAAACCTAGTCCCGTGACCTAGAGCCGTGACCTAGACCCGTGAACTAAAACCGTAAACCTAGTCCCGTGACCTAGAGCCGTGACCTAGAGCCGTGAACTAAAACCGTAAACCTAGTCCCGTGACCTAGAGCCGTGACCTAGAGCCTTTCATATATACTCACATAGCCTTTATCACTTCTTAATTCAGCAGCATTACACCCACCTACCAAGTTTTATTACATCTATCCAGTTCACTTTATTGCAACCTTCTTCAAAATTATATTAAATATCGACGAATATATAATCTAACCTATAATCTAACTTTGATGTTAGCCGTTGAAATCCGTCTTAAGATAATTTAATTCCAAACAAACATACAAGGAGTGACCCCCTCCTCCCCCCCCGCACACTGTAGATAAATAAACGCTTTAACAACATTGAAAAATAATCCACATAAATCACGTCACAACAACAATGGTTGGACGTGCATGTCAGGTTCCCATTCAGTATTTTTATGCAAAGTTCATTTAAATGTAAATATCAGTTGTGATCTGTCAGCACGTACAGTGCCGTGGTAGTGTGGTGTACTCAGGCACGGGACCTCCTCTTAGTGCACACAATTTCAACTACCATTTGTTTGTGTGTTAAAGGGTCTATATAATTACAAACGAACTCATCGCTATATGTAACTAATTCTTGTGATTAATTACACACTATTATTACCATTACTATACCCAGAGATGATGATGATTATTATTATTAGTAGTAGTAGTAGTAGTCATAGTATTGCATTTTTTATCATTATAATTATTATTAATATCGACTTCACTCCCCAATTCCACCCCAAAGCAAATTATCGTCCTAATCTTTAACACCTTCAATATTAATGTCGTATTTCTCTTTCAGCTCCAGCATTAAGTTAACGAGCACTTAGCGTTGTAATAAGCTACATTTTTGGGTGCTTGCAGGTAGTGTATAATTAAGCAAGCGACCCCCCTCCCCCCGAGTCCACGTAACGTCACTGACAAAGTTGAGACCAAAATCAAGCGACCTAACACACTTATCCCTCCCACAACTAAAAAGAAAGTATAATAATAATAATAACCACAGCTATTATTCATCACATATACAACCAATACCTGACAAACACCGACCAAACAGCAGCTATCACTCCATCACTATGGGCATGCTTAAGTACAGTCGCCCGTGAGACGCCCGGTACAGATCTAGGGGCTGGCAGAGAGAGACGTGGCGAACCTGGGAGGTGTTCCGTCCTCCATGGGATGAGTTAAAATGTACGAAAATGTGTCCTTAGGAAACCCAACTTTGGACAAGATGAGGGTTAGGAAAACAGATGAGGAGAGGAGAGGAGGGGGGGGGTGAATATAAAGTGTGGAGCGGGTTATTATTAAGAAGTTACACAGCAGCGTGTCTTGTTCAAAGGGTCATATACGGGAGTCATTTATTATCGTTTGTGGAAGGACATCATTTTTTAAAGGTAATCATGCATACACAGACACACGTACGTACAAGAGAGAGAGAGAGTGTGTATTTGAGAACCAATGTGACTAATCATTATGAGCGTATACGGTTTCATAAACTGTCTTAAAAAATAAGGAAAAATATATGATGGCTTAAGATCCACATGATGCAATTTCTGGTTCATGTATAATTCTGAAACTTTACACAATCAACCTTTTTAGTGAAGAATTTTTGTTTCGCGCAGAATCAAGTATTAAAGTAATTTGTTGTGTCTTGAACTTTTACCATAACTAAGTCTAGGACTCATGGGGGTTAAATATTCAGATCAAAACAGAATCTGTTGTGGGTGTGTGTCTCTCCTCTCCTCTCCAAAATTCTGGGGATGGATGGGGGGGGGGTTAGGAGGCGATAAATGGTGGTGGTGCAGAATTTTCATACTTTTGGTGAAAATAATACCTCTCATACCCTCCCTCATACCCTCCCTCATACCCTCCCTCATACCCTCCCTCATACCCTCCCTCATTCCTTCCCGGATACCCTTCCTCTTGTCTTCCCTCCTACTCTCCCCCTGATACCCTTTCCTCTTACCCTCCCTTATACCCATTCCTGATACCCTGCCCTATTCTTGTGGATTCTATCTAAATGAATTAGTCCAGAGATAATTAATATACAAATGAATTATATAATAGAGTTCAGTAATAGTACCATGTAATTAAGTAAACTGATATAATGATAAATTCTACTTGTTTCCTTTTACGTAATTTTTCATTTACATATGTACCTTAAAAATCATTTTTTTTATGCACTGCTTAATTTAACGCCCAGGTGACCTGTGTGTATGGGAAATTTAAATACACAGATGATTAAGAAAAAAAACTCATCTTACAAGATTTTCTCCTCTTAATCTTAGTCGTAGCTGGAATTCACTCATATAATCTTAATTGGGTACAGCAGGATTTGTAAATAAGTGTAAGACCAATTAAACATTTATTACGTGTTCCTAGTATAATGTTAGTTATGTTTCACCCAATTTTTAGCTCGTAACTAAATTCATTTGTCTTCTCATTTCAGGTTAGAACTTGACGTGCAGAAACAGCCAATCAGTGGACAGTGTTTATCTCAGTATCACAGTCGGCCAATGGTAATGTATGACGTCATTGTCTTATTGACTCTCTCTCTCTCTCTCTCTCTCTCTCTCTCTCTCGTTTAACATACACTGCCATCTCGGGTACCATGCCATGACGAAATGCTGAACGAGGGAGGTTAACGAGATTTCAGACGTCATGCGATCAATGAAGACTCCCATAACGCAATCTCCGGTCCCGAGAGATGGAAGGGCAGCTCTATAACGAACAGGATAACGAGGATGTTTAACGAGATCACAAACTGCGTTGATGTACTCGGGTCAAATGAGGACAAACACCAACCGAAAGACTGAGTGAGAGAGAGCAAGAGAGAGAGAGAGTCTACAATATAAGGTTAGACAATAGGCAGACTGAGAGAGAGAAAGAGATTAAGAGTCAGAGATAGAGAACACTCATTTTTCCACCTTACAAAACCTCATCAATAAATAAGCAAAAGAAAAAATAGAATACATTAGAATAAAGAGTGTTTTTGTTTTTCTGAGAGAGACGTGTAATGGAGAAACTGAGGAGACAAAGAGAGATAAATGACACTCAGACAGACAGACAAAGTAGGTAGTTAATCTTATCCATATTTACACGCGGCCCAACAACGAACACAATAAGCGTCCGTAGCGAATTTACATACAATATTGTGACAGGACCAGTTTGCTTGGTGAAAGAGATGGATAAGGTAGATTTCCCCCTAGCTCTCCCATTTCTCTCCCCTATCTCCCCATTTCTCTCCCCTATCTCCCCATTTCTCTCCCCTATCTCTCCCCCATCCCTCCCCCCCCACCCCACCACTCCGACAGGCAACAAGTATAGCGGTGATAGTTAGTCCCCAGGGGAAGTGTGAACTGTGTTGATACTGGTTGTGGCAGAAGTTTTGGGTTTGTGTTGACTAGTGGCAGAGGCTGTGTGCTGTGTTGACTAGTGGCAGAAGTTTTGGGTTTGTGTTGACTAGTGGCAGAGGCTGTGTGATGTGTTGACTAGTGGCAGAAGTTTTGGGTTTGTGTTGACTAGT
>NW_024734276.1:0-17107 GCF_018991925.1 Homarus americanus | reverse complement strand
TGGCACACCCTGTACACCTCTTTGGAATACCCTGTACATCTCTTTGGCCCACCCTGTACATCTCTTTGGCACACCCTGTACACCTCTTTGGCACACCCTGTACATCTCTTTGGCACACCCTGTACATCTCTTTGGCACACCCTGTACACCTCTTTGGCACACCCTGTACATCTCTTTGGCACACCCTGTACACCTCTTTGGAATACCCTGTACATCTCTTTGGCACACCCTGTACACCTCTTTGGAACACCCTGTACATCTCTTTGGCACACCCTGTACACCTCTGCCACACCTTGTATATCTGTCATTACACCATACACTCTTCACTTACACCCACGACACCACACCCAACAATTCCCAGGACACCAAACAATACATCCGCTTGCACCCACACGACACTACACAATGCAATGCAACCACACCACCACACACGCCACACTTCACACCACACCACACAATACAACCACACCACAACCACACCACATACCAATAATTCCCAGACCACATCACAACCCATTTCTACACCACTAACTTACACCCAGGACACGACACGGTAATATCACATGGGGGGATCAGGCTTATACCTCATTAGTGTTAATTATCTCCGGGTTATGTGTGGTAATTGTGCCTGATAATTACCGTAGTATGTGTGTATAGTACTACGTAATGACGCCCGTTCTGTGACTGTCAATCGTTTGCATGACAGTTGTTTTCATGCACTGACAGATTTCATGACAGTTGTATACATGCACTGACAGATTTCATGACAGTTGTATACATGCACTGACAGATTTCATGACAGTTGTATACATGCACTGACAGATTTCATGACAGTTGTATACATGCACTGACAGATTTCATGACAGTTGTATACGTGCACTGACAGATTTCATGACAGTTATATACATGTGTAATTTATCTCATGACATTATTATACAATTTTTCACTAATTCATCTCTCATACCTATTCATGGCCACACAATCAGTTCAAACACTCAAAAGTCATGAACATATATCATGAAAACTATTGAGAATATTTACAAAAAAAAGTAAAAAAATCCACTTGTGTTCATTATTGCAAATCATCAACTGTGTGTGCAATACCAGGAAGTCTGCAATACGTCACATGTTTCTGCAAAGTTGTTGTGTTCTCTCTTCGTTGCAGCGATTGGTTAGGTTAGGTTAATCCCAGGAGTGCGAGGTTAATCCCAAAGTAAGAGATTAACTACCACATACCTCCTGATTACCACCAAACACCTCCTGATTACCACCAAACACCTCCTGATTACCACCAAACACCTCCTGATTACCACCAACTCTCCCCAGACCCCAGCATTAGGTTAAGTTCATGACATCAACACAGTCATCATTATCGACTATCAATTCTTATAACCTTCCCACTCCTGTAGGTGAGGTCAAGCCACTGAAGGTGAAGTCAAGCCAGTGTAGGTGAGGTAAAGCCAGCGATGTAAGATCCCAGAGGTCCATGTCACGCCCTGTACATCTGCTACACCATGTACATCTCCTCCACACCCTGTATATCTCTACCACACCCTGTACATTTCGACCACACTCTGTACACATGTCACACCCTGTACATCTCTACCACACCCTGTACAATTCACAAAAGGCTAAAATCTGACGAGAGGAAGATTATGTCTACAGTATGTCTTGAATGTTAAGTCATGTGTCTATTGATTGTAAAAGTTAAGGTTGTAGATGAAATTATACATATATTGACGTAAAAGTGACTAGAATATTGTGTAATTTCAGTATCCTCAATTTTTTTCTTCATAACTACATAAAGGATTTAATTATATACCTGTAGGCTTCCGTGTTGACATTGGAACCTAGCATCGTATTATTTTGTTTACATTTGTACCTTGTATCTAGGTTATCACTGGCCCATATTAGTGTTGGCTCTGGTACCTAAGCTCACTGTTGCTATCCCATGACTCTGCAATGGTTATGGAATGATGGTAAGGTTCGAGAGTCAATATTTTGGTGTATTTTACTTGATTGTGACATCTTGAAATATCTTAAAAAAATAAAAATTGGTGTGCACTTATTATAAAATGTTGCATAATGGTTGCAAGTTATATACCTCAAGACTACTACAATAGCTACACAGTAAACCAATCTTAGTTACACCTCGAATTATTCTCAATCACCTGAATATGAATTAAGAAACCAAACTCATAAAAACACGGAAATATAAACAAAAATAATATAAATTTAGATTCCTACCAACACACTCTAATATCACTCACTCACTCACTCACTCACACTCAACACAAGAAAAGGTGAGTTTTCCTTCAATTTATGTAGTTTTTAATATAAATTTATGTCGCTTTATATGGAGTTTAATTTCGACTACATAAAATTCCTAACAAATAAATAAATAATTAAACAAACAAAAACTAGGGAGGTAACATTACCAACTCGCATCAATAATCTCACCTTAAGTTGTTGGTAAGCTAGTTAATTGCAGTTCACATAAGACACTATTATTAACAAGGACTATTATTAACTAGGTACTCAGCCCATAATAATATTTAAGTGACTGAGGCATTGAGGTGACCTGAGGAAGCTGTTGGGCGTGATTGTAGTGACTATTCTGTGGACGTGGGTGTGATTTTTAATATACTGTGGCTGTGGGCGTGATTTTTAACATACTGTGGCTCTGATTTTTAATATACCGCGGCTGTGGGCGTGATTTTTAATATACTGTGGCTGTGATTTTTAATATACTGTGGCTGTGGGCGTGTTTTTTAATATACTGTGGCTGTGGGCATGATTTTTAATATACTGTGGCTGTGGGCGTGATTTTTAATATACTGTGGCTGTGGGCGTGATTTTTAATATACTGTGGCTGTGGGCGTGATTTTTAATATACTGTGGCTGTGGGCGTGATTTTTATATACTGTGGCTGTGGGCGTGATTTTTAATATACTGTGGCTGTGGGCGTGATTTTTAATATACTGTGGCTGTGGGCGTGATTTTTAATATACTGTGGCTGTGGGCGTGATTTTAGTTATTATATTGTGGCTGTGGGCTTGACCTTAATTACATTGTGGCGGCGATCCTGATTTTAATTACCATAAGGTACCATTAATCCACCTACGATATAATCCCATTAAACCACCATCAATAACTCCTTCTAGCATTATCCAATCTAATTACCGTCTACAGTAAACAAAATAACAGCATAAATACAAATACAAAATACATAACACTACAGCCACAACAGGACTAAACCTTTTATGGGCGGCCTCTCTGAACTGCGCATTTCTGGTTACAGGAAGAGAGGGTAGGGAGAAGGAGCAAGGAGGAGGGGGGGAAGGAGAGGGTATGAAAGAAGGAAGGGGAGGGGGTGGGGAGAGGGGGGGTAAGGGAGAGGGTAGGAAAGAAGGAAGGGGAGAGGGGTGGGGAGAGGGGGGTGTTTAAGGGTTAAGGGAAGTAGGTAATGAAGGGATCATGAGTCAATATGGATGTATGATCTGTCGTATAAAAATAAATTAAATAAACTAAATCAACTAAAAATCCTAAGCTGGCCACAACAAAAAGTACCCCATAAGCATTGTAGCTGTATGTAAGATAAAATAATAAAAAAACCCTCAATATTGGACACTAATTCAACCCCTTCCCTTTACTCCCCCTACACCACCCCCCTCTCCTCCCCCCTCCCTTCAACCCCCTTCAATTCTCCTTCCTCCTCCGTTCTCATGGTATTGACTATCCAGCGCACCTCCGGACGAATGCCGCGTAGGTCCAGAATATTTTTTTTCCTCTGCACTCTCCATAACGCAATACAGAGATGTGTGTGTATAAGTAATAACCAGGTGTATTACTGTGATATCTAATGAATAAATAGAGTTTAGTATTGTTGTTGTTGTGTTGAGAAAGTTTGTTGATAATTTTATTTTTGTTAGTTTGTCTTTTGTTTTACTCTCTCTCTCTCTCTCTCTCTCTCTCTCTCTCTCTCTCTCTCTCTCTCTTCATTCATCATATTTTCCTTCTCCTGTCCACACTTTCTCTTATCTTTTTTCCTAGTTATTCTACACCCAAGATTATCACTCATTTACTTCACATGTTTCTTTCCTTATTATCAGTAAAAAAAAGATCATAAACGACAAAAAAACAAAACAAACATAGTAAGCATTAAAGACTCAATTTTATTCTCTTGATAAAAAATAACATTGTCAGTTAGTGTCATAAAACCATTGGCAAGACTTTCAAAGGGAATTTTATTGGTGTGGTTACGAGCAAGTAATTGACACACACTCAAAACACGCACGTACATAAACATACACACATAAAAACATACATAAAAACATTTAAAACACAAATGAAAACATACATAAAAACATTTAAAACACAAATGAAAACATACACGCAGATACACACACACCTATAAATCATCTTAGTATGTGTACACTCGGGGCAGGGCAGGTACAGCAAGGTGAGGAGGAGGAGGAGGCAGGTGTCCACCGACCAGGTATGCCGATAGTCTGGTGATAATGTGGGTAAAACTGGTGTGTGTGTGTGTGTGTGTGTGTGTGTGATCTCATGTTTAATTCTTGTAAGGTATGTGTCACCTAGCCGGCCATTTTGTTTACATTTTTCGGTCGCTCTAAAATACCATTAAAACAATATTGAATATAAACGTTTGGCTCAACTGATGATCTCAAACATGTCCCAACATTTTTTTGCCTCAACTCCACATTCTGTAACTCATTTAGGTAGATGTCCCTCACTACACATACACTGGACTATGTGTAATGTTACAGCTAATGTGTTATCAAGATATTGCACATTATAAGTTCATGTGTGGTCATTATTATATCAAACGGAGGAATTTTAAAGAGCTATTACACCACCTGTATCATTAGTTGTCGCCAGGTGAAGGAATATTTAGGTAGATTATATTTTATTTACTGTAATTAAAGTTTCAATACCTAAGACGTTCCACTATAAGAGTCTTTCAACCTCAGGTAGGTCTTAAGACTTTCTACTCTAGGTCTTACACCCTGGAGTAGCTGTATCGTCCACATAGGTAATTACTCCACAAGGAACTACAAGTTACACCTTGATGTAATACTTCATTTACTGCCAAACTTTATAGGGAAATATTTTTTCACAAAGAATTTCAAGTTACAATTTCACATAATAAGTCACATTACAAACGTTCCTTCGGCTTACAGTTGCAATGTCAAGATATTTTTTTCACTGCAGAGGAAAGTATCCGTCATCATCATCACCACACACACACACGCAAAGACAAAACTCCTGTATCCAGATTCGCAAAAGTTTATAAATTAAATTCTTCTCTAAAATTAAACAGACAATACATCTATTTATCATAGAGTATGTGAACAATATCGACGCCATATTGGTTACCATCTTTGAGTCATATAATTAGTTAGCTACATAGTGTTAATTATTTAGTTAAATAGGAAAAAATAATCTACTAGCGTGTGTTGTGACCAAAATATATCAACATTGTATTTACTTTCTCCTCCAGGGGGCACTAAGTCTAGAAAAATGACACAATTGACATCTACATAAAGTGACTGACCAAGGGTAGATATTGGCTACCTTTTGTGTTACTTTGAGTCGTAAGAACACACAGAGCTGCTCTTAAGGATGTTTACCACAATACACCTCAACCAGTTTCTCATTCACAAAAGTCAAACAATAAATCTGGTTCAAAAGATACACCGTAAATTTTATTAGAATACAATAATCAATTACTGTATTATTGCATTGAGGCGAATAGTCTTATGGTGTTAAGATGTGTTCTTAAGCCACGAAGGTAAACAAAAGGTATTCAATATCTGCCTTGGTTGACGATGATCTGTAGGCGTTAGCAAGTCCTCCTCCTCCTGCTCTCGAGTAAGGTAAAGAAGGCCTCACCTGACCAAAATTGTTAATTAAGATAGATTACATGAAGATTAACCCTCCCAGCTTATTTCAACTAATGATTAACCTAACGCTACATGGGAAGTTAAGTTAGGTTAGATTAAGTTAGGTTAGGTTAGGTTAGGGTAGGGTAGGTCAGGTCAGGTCAGGTCAGGTCAGATCAGATCAGGCAGTGCCAGTGTAGTTAATCTTGAGGTTAAATAAACTAGAGGCTAATCTTCACATGAGCCACTAAGACACTTTGACGGAGGCGGTTACGTACAACAGGAAAGCTCTGATAACATATAATGTACACTATATACCGTTTAAGTTGCGTCAGCAGCTCTATACACCACTTATTGACCTACTCATTCACTGCCGTAGAAATATTTACTTCTAACAGGTTTCTATATGGTTCCCAGTCATTATAATACGACCTTGTAAAATCAAATGATCTAAATTAAACTAAACTTATCCAAATTAAACTTATTAGCTAACAAATCCTTCTAAAACACGATATATGTAAATCAAAGTTCTAAATTCAACTTAACTTATCGTAATATAACTATTATAACTAAACCATTTTAATTAAACCTAACCTAAACACCTCAAGTGCCACAAACAGAAGGAAAAAACACCTTTAATATTATCGTGTAAGAAGCCCCTGTAACCCACTAACTCAAGGTAATGCATCTATATCAATCTACCTGCGTCGGAAGCTCTATACGTGACTATGATCGTTACCCACTGCTGGAGAACATTTGTACTTCTATAATTACCCCTGGAGAAACAATGCACCAATTTACGATTTATTTATTTTATTTTTCATTTATTTTTATTCTTGGTCCATACTGTAAACACCGCCCGCTTGTGAGTCCCGTCAGCCATTTTGTTCTGCTTTTAGTGATGCTAGTGAGCCAGACGAGAAAATTATTTCAAATCCTAAAGGGTTTTACAGTGGAGAGTGCTCTTACAAGTGGAGGGTCTTACAGGTGGAGGGTCTTACAAGTGGATGGTCTTACAGGTGGAGGATTTTAATAAGGATAAATACAGCAAGTCTTACAGTTGAATCAGCCAAGTCGAGGAAAACTCTTAAGAGTCATGTAACTTCTACCTGATGTTACCTGTAATCAAGCTAAGGTATATGTTAGAAGAATATTATCTCGTTACTATCCATTCCTCTTCCACTATCCTGCGAGGTGGTGTATTAATAGGCACAGATACTCATGATAAAGAAGGAATAAAGAGAAAGACGCAAGATACCTAGAAAATGCGACAGAATATACCCACACATGCGTAATCCTAACCCATCCCAACCCAACCCAACCCTATCCTACCCTCAGCTTCACCACAGTACACAAAGTCATTCTTGGTATCAGAGTGACGCCTAAACACCCTGTATCGCCTAAGACACATTTGAATCGGATGGTTCGTTGACGGTTTTATTTCTTCGGTATAAACCAGAAAAGCAATTAGTTCGTGGGAACAGTGAGTCAAAATACTTCACATCAGCTTCGTTTACGACCTCCAGCTGATATTTACTTCTGTTGTCTATATCAATCACATTTATAATGAAAACAAAAATATGGTTAGTTACTTAAAATAATCGTCATACTTAGATACTTAGGAGTGGGGAAAAAAGATACTTAAGATACTTAAAAATGAAAACACTCTTTGTTACTTAAATTAGGACAAAATAAACGGACATAAAGATTTAACTATGAGCGGTGGATATTACGACATGTACCGGCTATCAATACAGAGGCGCTATTTAGCCGTGAAGTTCTCTCAGAAACCCAACAAGACAATATGTGGTCACGTAAAAATTTCAGGTTAATTTTTAACACCATCTGTCATTTTAAACCTTGGCACCTGTAGATTACGAAAATATATGGTGATATTTTTTCTGATGGGATAAAGGTCGTATTTGTCCAGAGAAGTAAGAGAGGAAAAAAATCACTTGAGAGGCATGACGCACAGAGTGTCTAAGGTGATAAAAGATCATATACTACCATTTGGGTTTTCAAATTAAGTTCATTACATAAAATATCAAACTCATAAAGATTACAAAAGAACAGAACACCATGAGCTCTCTACAGCTATTGTCAGCTGTCAATATGCTGATGTACAGAAGCTACACAATGTTATTGGTGACTGTAATCCCAGGAAAATGATGCTCTTATAAACTTGGTAACTGGAGCTGTAATGCCAGAAAATGCCAAATATGACAATCTATGTGCATATGAAGTTGGAAGACAAAATTATGAAAATTTTGTCAAGGAACGTATTGTTGGTCCATTGGGCATCTGGGAAAAGCTGAACAAGGTTAATCTACTGTCGTGGAAAGCAGCAAATAAGACTTCAACCATCAAATTGTTATCACAAGTTATAGAACTTAAGCAGGACATACAGTATATGCATCACAGAAGGGCAGCACTGTACATATCAAGTCACCAGACACTGATGTGTTTGGCATAATAAAGCAGCCTCAGCTTGGAGAAAATACAGAGGTATGATAACAGAACTGGTGGCGGCGACACATTGGGCAGAGAGCCTTACAGGTTTCCATGCCGTCACAGGATCTGACTGCATTGGAAAATTTGTTGGCAAAGGAAAGAAAGCATGTTGGAGCACTTTGATGAAATCTAACACAAAAGTCCTAGATGCATTCAAGATGCTGAGTAGACCAAATGCCCTCCAGCAGACATGTATATTGGTCTAGAGGAATTTGTATTTAAGCTCTACTGTCCACGAATGACTCACTAAACTGTCAAAACTTAGATGGCATCTCTTCAAGATAACGCAGGCAGAAGCTGAAGAACTACCAGCGACTGCAGCAACTCTAAAGTATCATATATTGAGAGGAAGGTATCAAGCTCTTCTGTGGTCTTGTGATGCAGACAGTGAAATGCTTTCACAATTAGAGCATGGCTGGAAGATTGACAATGACTGTTTCATACTAGTAATATCAGACCAACCACCAGCTCCAGAAGCAATCACAGGGCTTGTTTAATGTGGATGTGGCGTCAGGAAATGTGGATCATTGTCATGTTCCTTACAGAAAGAATCAGAAGAATAGCATGACATGCACCGAGATGTGTAACTGTCAAGCAGATGATGAGAAATGCCTAAACAAGGTGGAAGATCTGTTGCTTTGAAGACTCTGATGACGAGGACGTGAAGCAATGTCGTAAATAATAACTTGTGACTTGTATACACATGATGTATAACACTACAAACTTTTAATAAATATAAAACAGTGGTTCTAAGCTTTTCAGATAATGGTAATATGTATATGTTTAATTTCCAGTATTTGTCTTTAGCAAATAATTTTACTTACTGCAATCTCTTCTTTGCCAGAGACAGGATGGCACATATGAGCAGCCATGTTTGTAACACACTTAAGATATTATAACAGCATTCATAATATATTACGTTAAATTGTAATGATATAATACTACATGTTCATAGGTTATTAGTCATGTTTTAAGTTACTTAGGAGTTAATGGTAATACGTCTGTGGTTCATTACGCCGCTCTTTGATAAAACTTCTTTAATGGCATAAAACTTATAATAAACCGTTCAGAAAAAATTACACCACAGTTCCTTAACATAGTTTATAAGGATTATTACGATGTATGGTGTCAAAATTTAACATGAAATTTTTACGGGATTACTTAAGCTCCAACACTAAAACCTGCCGACCTAACCTAACCTTTTTTACCCACCTCCACCTACTTACCTAACCTGACATAATCTAACCAAACCTGACATAATCTAACCTAACCTGACATTATCTAACCTAACCTGATACAATCTAACCTAACCTGACATAATCTAACCTAACCTGACGTAATCTAACCTAACCTGACGTAATCTAACCTAACCTGACATAATCTAACCTAACCTGACATAATCTAACCTAACCTGACATAATCTAACCTAACCTGACATAATCTAACCTAACCTGACATAATCTAACCTAACCTGACATAATCTAACCTAACCTGACGTAATCTAACCTAACCTGACATAATCGAACCTAACCTGACATAATCGAACCTAACCTCCCCGTCTGACATAAGCTAACCTAATCAAACCTAACTTTCCCACCTACCGACCGTAACCTATCTACTTATTACCTACCTAACCTAACTTAACTTAATCCAACCTGACGTACTCTAACCTAACCTATTGAAACTTAACTTAACCACCTACCTCATCTAACACCACTTTGTAATCTCTTTGCATTACCGCTCACAGGATGAGTATGGGGGGCACAATAAACTAGCCTCTAACTGGCAAAATTAACAAAACTAACCTAACCTAACCCAACCTGACTTTACCTAACCTGATCTGGTCTATCCAACTTAAACACCTTAGAATATATAATAAAGCCGCTAGGTTAATTTAGGCTAAATATGGTTGATTCATATTTCGTTTTGACAGAAATTCCCGGCAAAATAACGTATCTATATTGAGAACCACCGCCAGGTTGGTTCCACGTTAACAAGACACGGATACACTACAGAATAACCGGCGTTCGTTTAACCTCAATTACTACAGTTTACTTTATAATCTTACTTCACAATCTTCACTACATCTCACTTCACAATCTTCACTACATCTCACTCCACAATCTTCACTACATCTCACTTCACAATCTAAACTTCATCTCACTTCACAATCTTCACTACATCTCACTTCACAATCTTCACTACATCTCACTTCACAATCTTTACCACATCTTACTTCACAATCTTTACCACTTCTTACTTCACAATCTTCACTACATCTCACTTCACAATCTTCACTACATCTCACTTCACAATCTTCACTACATCTCACTTCACAATCTTCACTACATCTCACTTCACAATCTTCACTACATCTCACTTCACAATCTTCACTACATCTCACTTCACAATCTTCACTACATCTCACTTCACAATCTTCACTACATTTCACTTCACAATCTTCACTACATCTCACTTCAAAATCTTCACTACATCTCACTTCACAATCTTCACTACATCTCACTTCACAATCTTCCACGACATCTCACTTCCATAATCTTCACTACATCTCACTTCACAATCTTCCTTTCATCTCACTTCACAATCTTCCTTCATCTCCTTCACAATCTTCACTACATCTCCTTCACAATCTTCACTACATCACTTCACAATCTTCACTTTTCCATCTCCTTACAATCTGGTACATCCCACTTCACAATCTTGCTACATCTCATACAATCTTCACCACATCTCATACAATCTTCACTACATCTCCTTCACAATCTTCACCATCTCACTTCTGATGCTTCACTACATCTCCTTCACAATCTTCCTTTCATCTCACTTCACAATCTTCCAATACATCTCACTTCACAATCTTCACTACATCTCATACAATCTTCACTACATCTCATACAATCTTCCCTACATCTCACTTCACAATCTTCACTACATCTCACTTCACAATCTTCACTACATCTCACTTCACAATCTTCACTACATCTCACTTCACAATCTTCACTACATCTCACTTCACAATCTTCACTACATCTCACTTCACAATCTTCACCACATCTCACTTCACAATCTTCACTACACCTCACTTCACAATCTTCACTACGTCTCACTTCAAAATCTTCACTAACACCATCCTTCATCACTACATATAACAACATCCATTATCACTACTTATAACACCATCCATCATCATCACTACATATAACACTATCCATCATCACTACATATAACACGATCCATCATCACTACATATAACACCATCCACCATCACTACATATAGAACCATCCATCACGACATATAACACCATCCAACATCACTACATATAACACCAACCATCATCACTACATATAATATCATCCATCATCACTACATATAACTCCATCCATCATCACTACATATGACACCATCCAGCATCACTACATATAACACCACCCATCATCACTACATATAACATCATGCATCATCAGTACATATAACACCATCCATCAACACTACATATAAACCAACCTATCATCACTACATATAATATCATCCATCATCACTACATATAACACCATCCAACATCACTACATATAACACCACCCATCATCACTACATATTACATCATCCATCACTACATATAACTCTATCCATCATCACTACATATAACACCATCCAGCATCACTACATATAACACCAACCATCATCACTACATGTAACATCATGCATCATCACTACATATAACACCATCCATCATCACTACATATAAAACCATCCTATCATCACTACATATAACATCATCCATCATCACTACATATAACACCATCCATCACTACATATAGAACCATCCTATCATCTCTACATATAATATCATCCATCATCACTACATATAACACCATCCAACATCACTACATATAACACCACCCATCATCACTACATATAACATCATCCATCATCACTACATATAACTCTATCCATCATCACTACATATAACACCATCCAGCATCACTACATATAACACCAACCATCATCACTACATATATCATCATGCATCATCACTATATATAACACCATCCATCATCACTACATATATTACCCTCCTATCATCACTACATATAACACCATCCATCATTACTACATATAACGCCATCCTTCATCACTACATATAACACCATCCATCATTACTACATATTATAACACCATCCATCATGTCTACAAACACCAGTCCTCAACACTATATTGATAAACAGAGCTTCATTTGTTGTCAATTTCTTTAAATTCCAACCTTATTAAACCGTAATTATTTCTGTATGGTCAAATTTTGATTTGACCTCAGTGAGAGAGCTGTTAGTGTCAGTACATCACAATGGTGTTCCGACGCACTGTATCGAAGGTGTCTGAGGTGGAGGTGAAGGCTTGCAAGGATTTCGTTGTAGACTTCGACACCAGCTTTGTGGTGGTTGCAACAAACATCTACCCTGGTGTGGCCCTTAAGCAGATTCGACCATTGTTTGAGGAATGTGGACAGATCGACCTATTTGTGATGCCCGCAAAAGACAACAAAAATGAACACTATGGCTTCGCATACATCCGATACTTTGACGAAGCCTCCTGTGATAAGGCTGTTGGACGATTGGATGGTGACAGCATTGGCCGCAGCCGAAAATCAACTAACAAGCTGGAAGTTAACTACTACCGTGCCCATGGTACCTTGAACAACCTTGACCGCCAAGCTGCTGAGTTCATTGTTCTATCCAATGTTGCCGACCAACAACCCGCCTCTATCCTTAAGAAGACCAACGTACGCACTACCGTTGCCAAGTCAGTTACCTTCAATTATGACAATTTGGGCGACATCAGGGAGCGCGAAACTTCCACAGCTACTTACACTCTGTCTGTACCTCCCAGCCAATGAATCTAACTCAATTGCTGCCATCGAATAAGAAAATGTCACCAATAGTTGTACCTCTGGGAACCTGGAGGGAGGCACCAACCCTAATGAAGGCTCAGTAATATCTACCATGTTATTTAAACACTTATAACACATATAACATCATCCATCATCACTACATATAACACCATCCATCATCACTACATATAACACCATCTATCATCACTACATATAAAATCATCCATCATCACTACAGATCGGTAGAGTAGTTTTCGAGATTCTCGTGCGGACACACAAGCAAACACACACACACACACACAAACAGACATACTTCTTTGTTTTATATCGATAGAAGATAGATCATCACTACATATAACACCGCCCATCATCACTACATATAACATCATCCATCATCACTGCATATAACACCACCCATCATCACTACATATAGCATCATCCATCATCACTACATATAACATCATCCATCATCACTACATATAACACCATCCATCATCACTACATATAACATCATCCATCATCACTACATATAACACCATCCATCATCACTACATATAACATCACCATCA
Source organism: Homarus americanus (assembly GCF_018991925.1). Classification (NCBI taxonomy): domain Eukaryota; kingdom Metazoa; phylum Arthropoda; class Malacostraca; order Decapoda; family Nephropidae; genus Homarus; species Homarus americanus. Next base: position 3,214 of record NW_024734276.1, on the reverse strand, counting down.
TCACTACATATAACACCATCCATCATCACTGCATATAACACCATCCATCATCACTACAGATCGGTATAGTAGTTTCCGAGATTCTCGTGCGGACACACAAACACACACACAAACAAAAATACATACTTCTTTGTTTTATATATATAGATACAAGAAACAAAAATCTTTAATTATTTATTAATTGTAAGTTTTAAGGTTTTCCTGGAACCATTGGCAGGAAATAAGGACACTTGAACCTTGAAAACTTACTGTCGTCATAATTATTTATAATAAACCTGTCGATGTTTATTTCCGGGTTAAAGTAAAAGCAAGGTTTTGTCTGGACTATTATCATATAGACAGTTGCTGGTTGACGATACTGAAGGCCTATACAGGTGTGTGGTGCTTGTGCTTGGTGATGCTTCGTTTATGAGAGATAATCCCAGGAGTGAACTTTGTTCTGAAAGGACAAACAAAAAAAGTCATTAGTTATCGTTGTCTCGGAAGTGTTTATATGTCGGTCACTCTTGTGTTGTCGATGTGTCCACCCCACCGAGTTATTGCGTGAAGTGACACATTAGACTTCAATTAAAGATCCTCTCCTTTCCATATGGAAGCTGTTCACACCTCTTGACAGTATTTGGTCTGACATTTAGTTATAAAGGTCGTTTTTTGTCTAGTTCATCTTCCTATGAAAATTAACAATTCATATCACGTTTTAGAGTTGTATGTTCTTCAAGCCAATTAACACAGTACAGGTAACACCAGCGTCAGGCAGGTACAGTGTTAAGCGTCGTGGTCTACTGCTGTCTTACTGAGTAACGATGATGAAGTAAAGTGGGAAATGACTTTGCCATGAGAGAGGAGAGGAAAGAGAGAAGGAAAGAATAGAAACGGGAAGTAAAGTAGTAGGGAGTAATAGCAGGTGGGCTGTCCACCTAACTGAGTCGAGGTGATTGGTTGGGGTGGTGGCCATACACAGCACGCTCCTGCTCGCTCAAGGGAGGCTGGGGTGGGGGGAGCTAAGCTAGTTAGGCATTCAGTACTGTATTGTGTGTTAATTTATGTAAGTTAAATGGTGGTGTTATTTTTTCATGTATTGTATAAAGTGAGTCTCTTTTTTTATATAATAACTCACCTGAAGTGTCGCCCCAGGAAAAGGTAACAGAGACCTTAATGACACAGGTAGATTGTCACTCCCCTCGCCGCCCAGCGTATCCCACCTGAAGATTAACCATCCCGGCGATACCTGGAGGGGGGGGGGCTTAAGTATAATATATACTCTTATATAATAATGTTGATGCTATAATACACTGGCAGTCATAGTACAGTACATGTGTTGCCTTTATTGAGTTGAGTTTTGTATTTTTAGAAAAAGAGAGAGAAATCTGAGCAACATAATATGGAGAGAGAGAGAGAGAGTGTATTACATTGCCACACCTGATTCCTTCCTGGTGTATATTTTTACCACCTCTGGTACAACTGTGTCTCTTGCCGATCTATTTTGCACTGTCGCTTCCTGCCTTTCATCTTCCACCTTTCATCTTCTCCTTCATCTTCTCCCCATCGTCTTTCTCCTCCATCTTACCCCGTCATCTTCCCTCCCTTCTTCCTCCCTTCCATCTCCCCCATTCATTTCTTCCCCCTTCATCTTCCTTTCCCTTTATTTTACCCCTCCATCTTCCCTCCTCTTACCTTCCTCCTTCGGTCTTCTCCTTTCTTTTCCACCAATCTCCTTACCTTCCACTGCTGTCTTAGTCCATTACTGTTTTAAGAAATTTAGTTTTTTCAAGGATTTCGATATTTCATTCACTTACAATTCTTTTTTGTTTTAATTTCATTTTCTCACTCCTAATTCAAGTGATTCAAGAGATGCAGATAATTTGAAATATCTAGCCCTTATAATGTCTTTAGTGCCTCTTAAACTTGGGTAATTATTATTCCATTAAGTTTATAAACAAATACACGACTCAGACACGTTGGTATTATAATCACAAAGCAAAGATATCGAGAAGTTGTGACGCTTCATCTGTACAACCAGTTGAGAATAAACTTTCCTTCTCTAAAAGTTACAAGAAATGAGGGAGAGTTTCTCGCCAGGGGGCGCAGCGCTGTGAGAGAAGAATTAAATAAGCCTGATTAGCTAAGAAGACGACCAGGGGTAAGAAATGGTCCGTCTTGAGGATGTGGTTCAGGAGGTGAGGTGAAGATATAAACCTCGAAGACGTCATAAAACACAGAGATGACACTATTTCTAACCTTCCCAAGTCTCTGGTGGGTGGCAGGTGATCATCAACATGAAATACACCAACATGAAATACACCAACATGAAATACACCAACATGAAATGCGCCAAAATGAAATAGATGATGCCAAGTGAGGTTGATTATGACTCAGACAGTAACCATAGCAGGACCTAAAAACAGCCAAGACTGTTCTAAAATGAGAACTTAAATTATAATTTCTGCCCAAGAGTGCGAGTGAGTGAACTTTAATTTCCATTATAGTACAGTATAAAACTTTAATGAGTTTATCTTCAACGTGATCTTAAATTTTAGTGGGTGAATTTTTTCATTGGATAATTAAGTCTTTGAGAATAACATTTTAAGGCGGCCATTTAGTGTCATCATGCTGTAAGATGTAGATACGCTCAAAAAAGTATGTTTACGATTTTGTGTTAGACGATATGACACAACAGACAAAGGATTTTGACGACCCTACCGAGACAACAGGAGTCACAGTGTTCATTTTGAAATTCATCGGTCTCCTCCATAAAGGCACTTTTGGAGTGTTTGTTTACAACTCCTAGTGGTTAATGTGATGCAGCAGTGTACAGCTCATAGTCCATAAGGTGTTTCTTAGGCCAGACCCTTGAGAGTACAGTGGGTGGTTACACTACTCACCTGCCTTACACTCACCCTGATGCTTTTGTTAGATGTTGAAACAGGAACTGTGGATCAACCTGTACAACTTCTCCTTTTACTTTCACACAAACAATAGATTTAACATGTTGCCTAAGTACTTTGATGAAACAATAAGCACAAATGTGTTATCGTCATGATCCGCCTTATGTGATTATATTGCCAGTTGATGTGGGCCCGACCGTGTTTTGACACACTGACTGGCCTCGTGTTAATTTATTCTCACTTAACATACTTTTTTCGTACCTGAACTCCTCGACCGAACGCTCTTAAAGTTTGTAGAGAAGTTGAAACAGGTCTTATTGATATTCGTG
>NW_024734275.1:0-26258 GCF_018991925.1 Homarus americanus | reverse complement strand
GTAGTAGTAGTGATAATAGGTATGGTTGGTCAGTAGAAGGTATACCCATCCAATACGTGTGTGACTCATCTACGACATCGGCCACGTTATGGTGTGTAAGAAGGGGACTTTGTATGCATGAGGCATGACGAAGTAAGGGATCTCACAGTGAATATGTTGAAGGAAATCTGCCATGATGCCAAGGTGGAACCGACCCTCCCTCTATTGGACGGTGAGAATCTCCATCACACGACCTCCAACACATCCAACAAAGCCGGTGTGGACATCAGTGCTCGATGTTTCTGGACACGGGAACAGCGAGCCTTCTTTGACATCAGGATATTCGACCCCATGGCCGCATTTCACCATAACCGGTCTCTCGAGGCTGCACACATGAGGGACGAGAACAACAAGAACAGAGGGAAAGCCGAGAGAATTCAGAATGTGGATCAAGGCAGCTTCACTCCTCTGGTGTACACAACATCCAGCGGGATGGGACCAAGTGCATGATGTTTCTATGCAAGACTGGCCGAGGTGTTTTCTGAACAGAAGCAGCAGCTCAAAAGCTATGTTGCAGCCTGGTTGAGATGTCGACTGTCCTTCTCTCTACTTAGGTCTGCATTGCGTTACTCCAGGGGGACGAGATCAACGGTCCCAAAGCCGACAACTTTCGCAGATATTGTTTATGAGGCAACAGTCACTGAATGCCGCATAGATCTGCGACTTAACTAACTCGGCTAGGGTAGTCAATTTTGTATTGGGATATTTAATATTAAGGTAATAAAAAAGTGGCAAGGGTATGGCTATAAGGGGAGGTTGAAGGCCATGTTATATAAAAAAATAGTAGCAGTAATGGTAATAGTAATAGTCATAGTAATGGTAGTGGTAGTAGTAGTAGTAGTATTTAACCCCAGCAGGATGATCACTCGTTGCACTACTACCGAGACTGGGAGGAATGGGATTGACCAATCCAGAGGAGATTGCTGCCACCGAACATCAAAACTCAGTTAAGCTCACGGCAGCCCTCACTGACCACATGATAGCTCAGAACACAACAGGTGAGGTGAAGTAAACAAGATTCGACGGTCCATTACAACAGAACTACTGTACATCACGGCCAAAGTGATAAGTTGCAGAAATTGATGCTGCAAGTACCAGAGAATTTGAAAAAAAAGTAGTTATAGCGCAGGAGGTGGGCGCCTTGGTCTGGTTAACTAAGTTACCGATAAGGTCAAATGGTTTCAGTCTCAATAAACAAGAATTTACAGATGCCATTGTTCTAAGGTACTGTAGGCCAGTAGAAGGTTTGCCCTCCCAATGCGTGTGTGGCTCTTCCTATGACGTCGATCACGCCATGGTGTGCAAGAAAGGGGGCTTCAAATGCATGAGGCATGACAAAGTAAGGGATCTCACAGCAGATATGTTGAAGGAAATCTGTCGTGATGTTAAGGTAGAACCGACCCTCCTTCCATTGGACGGTGAGAATTTCTAACATTGGACTATAAACACATCTAACGAAGCCCGTGATGACGTCAGTGCTCGAGGATTCTGGACGCGGGGACAGCGAGCCTTCTTCGACATCAGGATTTTTATCCCATGGCCGCATGTCATTGTAACTTAGCTCTCGATGCTGCACACAGGAGGAACGAGAACGACAAGATAAGGGAATATGGGGAGAGAATTCAAAACTTTGATCAAGGCAGCTTCACTCCTCTAGTGTTCACAACCTCTGGTGGGATGGGACCAAGTGCAAGATGCTTCTACGCCAGACTCGTGGAGGTGCTATCCGAATAGAAGCAACAGCCCAGAAGTTATGTCACAGCCTGGATGAGATGTCGACTGTCCTTAGGCCCCAAAGCCGACAACAGTTGCATATATTGACTATGAGGCAACAGTCACTGAATGCCGCATAGATCTGCGGCTCAACTAACTCAACACAGCTAGGATAGCTACCTATGTATTAGGATATTTAATATTAAGGTAATAAAATGGTGGGGAAGGTGTGGCTATTGGGGAAGGCTGGAGGCCATTTTTTATAAAAAAAAAGTATTAGTAGTAATAGTAGTAATTGACACTACCCAGACAACAACGGCAAACGTCACCTTGAACGTTAAAAGCTAGTCCACTCAAACAAAAATCGAAGAGGTAAGAGACTCTGTACCAGAGGAGATATACAGTTGCCTCCATTTATAACATGTACAGTGGCTGGAGTGTTTTGTGAGATGTGACACCACCGTTTGATTCCATCCTAGTAAAATTAGAAAAATGAGCAGAACTACTCTTGCTATAATAACCAGACAAGGGATGCTATATAAGCAGTCCCCCTCTATCTGTGAATGTGCGCATTTAAAGGAGACAGAAGGCAAGGCTCCAGTGATGCGGCAGGGGAGTTTGATAACCAGATGCCTCTGGAAAAGTGACCTCTGGTTGGACGTGCTGCCGATAAACACAGACCATACAGCCTCTGAAGGATAAACACCCTCCTGCAAGTGAAAAGAAAGGCATCAGGTTCCATGGTAATATATCCCGCCACATGCAGTTCTGTTAGAGAAAATAAATGGAGAGATGATGTAGGAAAAAAACCACTGAAGACCCATGGAGGGAGGGAACATCAGGCCTGGATGCCAGTTGTTGGAGAGTCATTCTTTGTAATCACAAGTTAACAAGTTGGGCGATGCAACAAATAACCACTTCGAGCTGTTGCCGCCTTCTCAAGAAAGCTGATAACCTCCTGCTGTTAAAACCTACAAGATCTGACGGCCAGCCCTTGAGCAAAATCCTAGAATGTATATCTATAGGGGTGAGTGAAGTGCTGAAATGAGTTAATGTTATACTATGTATAATGGAAGTTGCAATGGCAATGTATGCATTTGGCCTATCTGTGTTGAAACATATAACAAATAATTATGCCACAACCTAGGTCAAACAAGTAGCAAACGTTCATGACCTTACAAGAGCAGGTAGAGTGATAGGACCTGGTAACATCACGTGATCCACAAATAGGGTATCACCCAAATGCCAGCAAATTCTTCCCCATTGTAATGCCAGAATACTACGACCAGGCTATAGAGATCTTAAACGGAAGTGAAGTCAAAATAACAGAGAACGGCTAAAGAGCAAGGAGTAACTGGAAAAGTAAACGAGAGTAAAAAGCTAATTCAAGTTATTTCGGAAATTACTAAGACTGAGCCACTTGCTGGGTATGCTGTATTCACCCACGGAATTTAACCTCGCTGACAGCGGACCTACTGAAAAGCCAGTTGCAGCTGCCATTTTCCAGACCATGCGAATTTTTTTTTTAGATCTTCCTGTAGTTTTGCCGAGTCCTCGTCAGATTTAATTTCACACCCTATTTTAGTGTCGTCAACAAATTTACTCATGTTGCTGTCAACGTTTATATCTATGTCGTTTTAAGGTTGTAGGTAGTAAGCAGCTATCAAGCAGCGAGGTACTACCGCCTGCGAAAATATTGGAAGCATAATGTGTTGTCTAATGGTAGACCCTTCTGCCTCATGGCATCACTAATATTGTGACCAAGTCCAAGGTTGCTCATCGGACTTTCTGCCTCATTTACACAAAGTGAAAGATTACAGGGAAATAGTGTTAGGAATGATGACAAAACTAAATTAGGCAGGGAGTTTAAACCTAAACGCGGTAAACGGAGGACTCGGAACACGACTAACTTAAATGTCTACTACGCAAACAGTAGAAGTATGAGAAACAAAATGGATGATATCAGGGCCTTGGTATGTACCGAAAAAATCAATATAATAGCATTCACTGAAACATGGATCAACCTCGACTCACGTGAGTTACCTGTCGAATACCAAATTGCGGGTTACAAATTGTTCCATACCGACAGGCAGACCAGGAACGGAGGTGGAGTAGCAATCTATGTCAGGGATAATGTGAAGTGTGAAATAAATAAGGAAATAAAAACTTAGCGGAATACAGAAACAATTTGGATAGAATTAATCGACAGTAGGGAAAATTAATCACAGGAGTAATATATAGACCTCCCAATCTTGATAGAGTTAATGAGCGACTTATCTGGGATGAAATGCGCAGGGCTTCCATACACAACAAAGTCTGTATAGTAGGCGACTTTAACCTTGGCCAAATAGATTGGACTGACCTTACGGGTAACTCAGAATCAGAGGATTTTCTTGAAACGATCTAGGAATGTTTCCTAAGTCAACATATAACCGAACCCACCCAGGGTAATAATATACTTGACTTAGTTCTGTCGAACAGAGAAAACCTCATTAGCAATGTCGAGGTAGGGAACAAGCTTGCAAACACCTATTACAAAGAAATTAGATTCCAGTTAGATTTTCAGGGCAGCCGCAAGGAAAATTCCACAAAAGTCCCAGATTTCAGAAGGGCAAACTTTAATAGTATGAAGAGGCAGTTGAGGGAAGGAGTGTCGCGCTTGAGGGTGAACCTGACAGTTGAAACCTACCTGATAACGAGATCTGAGATTGCCGAGTTCCACGACACTTTAAATGCACAAAGGCAGAACATACCATACAAAATACTCAGATCAGACAACAATGACCCTAAATGGATAAATAATTATTTAAAGAACATTATTGGCCAAAGGAAGGCTATAGGTAGAAGGATGAATCGTGGCGAAATTTACCTCAGGGATTATTATAAGGTATTGGTGAGTAGGGTCAAGACCGAGATAACGAAAGCTAAGAGGAATAATGAGGTAAAGATAGCAAGGGAGGCGAAGACAAACCCCAAAGGATTTTACCAAATGTATCAAACTAAAACACGAGAAAAGATTGGACCAATACGGTCAGACACCTGCGAGCTAACTGATAAAGACGAAGAAATGAGCAATAATCTGAATAAATATTTTTCAACAGTTTTCACCAACGAAAAGTTAAACATGATACCCGAGGCACCGACTCTATTCAGAGATAGTGAGGAAAACAAATTAAGTGAGATAGTAGTGACTAGCAACTCAGACCTCCATTCCTTGATGAGAACTATGAACACTGAATTAACTAAAGTCGGGACCTGGGTAATACGTAATAAACTCACCTTAAACCTTGAGAAAACCCACTATACGATCTTTCACAGAAGAAAAAAGTTACCTCCTGACTTGAACCCCCTATACCTTGGTAATAAACGCGAACAAAATACTAAATTCCTCGGAGTTATTGTTGATGAGAAACTTAACTGGAGAATCCACTTACAAGCGATTCACAGTAAAATCAATAAACAGTGAGGTATCATGTATCACACTCGACAGTCACTCACTCTCACAGCAATGAAAGAAATCTATCATGATCTTGTTTACCAACACCTGATACACTGTTGCACACTATGGGAGGCCTCTGGCTCTTCAAAAACACATATCTGGTTACTGCACAAAAGAGAGTTGTACGGACAATGACCTACTTGAATAAACAGATCACACTAACGAAAAATTTGCTTTTTTGAAGTATTTACCATTCGAGGATATTAACACTTACTGCTGTGCCCTCTTTGTTTACAAATCTATCAATCACTTGCTTGACAATAATTACTTCCAGTTCCGGAATAATCAGAGATACAACATAAGGCACCCAGAGCTACTAAGACCACCCCCCATGCGCTCCTCTCAGTCCCAGACCTCTATAAAATATCATGGTGTGAAGGTGTGGAACAACTTACCCCCACCCATCCGAGCAAAGACTACGCTCCCTTCTTTTAAATCATCTCTAAAAAAATATCTATTGTCGAAGTATTAATACTTCTTGTAACACTTACGATATTTATTGTACCACCAAATCCGTTTTATCGGAAATTATCATGTAAATAAATAAGTAATTACCATTGCAATAAACATAATTGTCAACTAGACATAATCCTGAAAGCTCTGTCCTCTTGTTCAACCTTATTAATGTACAATCCAGGTTGTACTGCTCCCCCATTATACGTATGTTTTTAAATTCCACTCTAATTTATATGTGTATGTGTATGTGTGTATATATATATATATATATATATATATATATATATATATATATATATATATATATATATATATATATATATATATATATATATATATATATATATATATATATATATATGTATATATATGTATGTGTGTGTGTGTGTGTGTATGAATAAATAAATAAATAAATAAATAATAAAATAAATGAATATTGAAGTGATAACCGTGGTAACATAATGAGATGTTCTTATTACCACCATGCTATTGTACTATTCCAGATGATACTAGATGTTACATAATACTTCCTTGAGATAAATGTATAGTATTTATCAGGTGCCTCAAAGAGAGCTCAGGTTCTCAACTGGCTCAGCCATGTTAATATTGTTATTATTATCCACTCTGTATCTGTATTTTTCTGGCTAAATGAAATATTTCAATCAATGTTTCAATCAAACTAGTGACGTCACCCCAGTCGTTTGTTGTGCCGTTTATACTTCTTCACTGTTTCCTGTCCTGTAACCACGCCCTTATCCATTTTAGAATATCTCCTCCAATTCCATGAGCCTCCACTTCTCGTAGTAGTCTATTGTTGGGGACTCTGTCGAAGGTTTGCTGACGTCGAGGTGAACCACATCATAATGAGCATCACATTCGCTATCCTCCAGGATTCTGGCACTACACCCGTTTTTAATGACATGTTAAACAACTTTGCTAAGATCATACTAAGCTCTTCCTTACATTCTTTTAATAATCTGGCAAATATGTCATCGGGACCTGGTGACTTATTCTACTTTAGTTTGTCTATTTTTCTTACTGACATCGTTACTAGTCACTACTATCTGACTTATTCTATTTTCTTCACTATCTCTGTATATGGTCGGTGCCTCGGCCATCGTGTTTAAATTTTCGGTGGTGAAATTTTTTTTTAAATTATCCGTTCAGATTATTGCTCATTTCTCTGTCATTCTCCGTTAGCTCGCCGGTATCTGAATGTATTAGTTTGATACATTTGGAAAAATCCCTTGGGATTTGACTTCGCTTCCCTTGTTATCTTCAGTTCATCTTCATCTTCAGGTGAAATAATCTGGGAAATGTAATCTTCAGTTGATCTTTGTTTAGTAATGTGATGTGTTTTGTTCCCGGTAGGCTGAAGGGCTGGACTGGGCCAAGACTGTGGCTCTGTTGCCCACCTCCTCTGGCACGACGGGCCTGCCCAAGGCTGTCATGGTGACTCACCGTAACTTACTCATCAACCACCTGAGGAGCCAGTAAGACTGTTAACTAATACCAAACCTAACGTAACCTAAAGTGACCTAACTTAATCTAAAACCCACCCGGCCCTACTGGGTCAGCTACACCTTTTCCGGTCACGTAACCAGGACCACACCCAGCCAGTATGATGCAATACTGACCGCGCACTGGCTGGGGCACCACGTGGTCGCAAGGAAAACATAATATCGTAAGAAAATCTCCCCAGAAGTAAACATGGCCCATAGACAATATAATTATAAGCTCTTTTCCTTGACACTTAACTAATTATATACACAACCAAGCGAATTAAATACAGATACAGAAATTTTTGAACGACTGAATGTGGCGGCACGGCCTTGGTACGAGGGTGGGAATCATACATTAATTGACTTATTCATTCTCTGCTTTTCCTAATTCATTCCTATCTCTGTACCTTGTCTCTTATACCATGCATAGAGTTTGTGCATGTCTAACAGGGGTTTGCTGTGTGTCTTTATGAGAGAGAGAGAGAGTGAGAGAGAGAGAGAGAGAGAGAGAGAGAGAGAGAGAGAGTTATTGCATATGATATTTTTACTTTAATTTTTTGTCAGGTACCAAAGTGTTGTTAACCCAAGCGCCAGTGAGGGGAGAAAGGAGATATTTAAGAGTCTCTTGTTGGTGCTGCCTGTGTGTCATCTCTATGGCTTCGGTATAGTTATGGGACGCCTCTTGGCTGGTGGTACAACCATCTTCCTCTCAAAATTCTCACCCAAGAGGTATTTTGAGGTCATCCAGGATTTTAAGGCGAGTGTGAAAAACTGAAAGGCGTAAAATGAGAAGTTGGTAATAATCTAATTAAAGTGAAACATCCACGTGCTTGTTTTTATTTCTTGGTTATAATTTTACATTTGAAACACATCTTTAGATAATATAAGGATTCATATGATATTAAATAATTTACTTAATTCATCAGTAAAAGTGTTTGTGGTGAGGCTGTTGTTGAGCTTAAAGTATATTTATCACCGTGGTGCAGGTGACAGCCTAACCCCTCGTACCTCACCTCATTGACTTGGTGGCTAACACATCCCTCCAGCAGCAGTACAACCTCTCTTCTCTCAGCAGACTCCGTCACCTCCGTCGTGAGAAAGGTGACTCCATGTGTATTCAGCAGTACAGGAGCACTGTTTATTTAGGAAGAAGAGCTTAACTCACAGCACAAAGGTTACAACAACAGGCCAGGAGAAGGAATGAATAAGTTAGTGTGTAAAGCCAATACAAATAGTATGGAGACCCCAAGTGCCCAAAAGAATATGAAAGATCGGGTGAAAACCAATGTAATAAACCCAGCCAGTATGTAAATGTGTCGGAGGCTATTGGTCGTAGTCTACTCCATCGAACCCTGGGGCCTTGATACTTTTTTAATTGGCTCTACTCAATGGAGAACCTTCTAATGCACTGAACAACTTCTCCCACGTCACTCTTGCATCATAACCAACTGCATCATATATGGGAGAGTTTAACACCTGGCACGGTAAAATGTGGCATCACTAAGTCCACTACACTAATGTTGGTGTTACTGTACCATTAATTGTCGATAATCATCCAGATTTCTTATGAAAAACACTAACAATGCTACAGTGAACAGCAAGATACAGTAATATAAAAACATACAAAGTTTTATTTTAAAGTTAGTCAATATGAGCTGGTATTGAGGCTCTGTAGACATGAAAGTGACAGTGTGTTCCCTTCCATACATTTTATAGCATCCTTTCCCTTCAAGATTCCTAAGTTCATGACACTATTGAAACAAAAACTTAATTCGTTGACAGTCCCAGAGGAAGACTCAATAGGACAAGTTCTAGTGGACGAGCCAGCTAAGTCCTTGTCCCGTCACACCTTCCCTAATGGTCAGAACAATTCTCATTTAGGACTGTTGTAACCACAGTGATCATATCAACACAATTCTTTATAAATACGTCTTGCACTTGTTATAGATTTATCATTTAGTTCATAATAATTGTTTAAAACTCGGAAAATCATTAGTAATCACCAGTTCCTCAGTGCCATTAGGAATCTAGTGAGAGTCCCGTAAGTATTTTTTCTTTTACTAACATAAATTACATCTTACATCTCTAGATTAATACTGAGTTATCATTTGAATTGTTTGACTCTAATGCTGGCGTTGTTACTCAGACTGGACGATCAATAGTTAACTCCTACGGTATGACAGAGTCGTTCTCAGCAGTGACCATCGGTACACCAGACATCCTTGCCCTCCACCCTGACTCTGTGGGCAAAGTGGTGCCTTATATACAGGTTAAGGTAAGATTCTCACCTAACCTAAGGTAGTGAGGCTCATAACTAGTTTACTAATTACACTAACCAACAACAACTAAAATTATGAGATACAACTTTTTATTTCTTGATATCTCTTATTGTTCCCATAACATGTATGATAATTGCTATCAATTTTTCCAAATAGTATAAGACTATAAGATCAATGTCATTGTACTTCACTATAAATGAGCATTTGTTTCCCAGTGTGTACCAACAGTCATACCCACACACACGCACACACGGTCACCCACACATTTACACAAATTAAATGTATTTAATAAACTTATTTCAGTACAGGTGACGTTAAGATCACTCTCCTCACTCAGTTTGTGGATGTAAGGACTGGAAGGATGGTGGGTGAGAGACAGGAGGGGGAGGTATGTGTGCGAGGGCCAAGTATCATGCTGGGCTACGCCAACAATCCCACAGCCACAGCCTCAACTCTCGACCCCTACGGCTGGCTCCACACAGGCGACGTTGGCTACTATGACCAAGACAACTTCGTCTACCTCACCGGCAGGATTAAGGACCTTATTAAAGTCAAGGGATACCAGGTGAGAGTTGAACTGTTAGCGTAGAACAGACTACTGTACACTTACTGCTGATTTTCTTTCCCTTTATTAGACAAGCAATCTAACAAAAACATAACGTAACAAATTTAACCTATTAACCAACCCTTACCTAACATAACATAACCTCACCAAATTTTTTCGAATCTAATCTCTTCGTAAACTCATCTCACTTAACCTTAACTAATTTAACCTAATCTAGCCTAATCTAAGTTAACCCTAAAATAGCCTTGTTAACGTAAGTTTTTATGGTAGTTAATACCAAGTGAACCGATTTATGTAGATGTTGAAAGATAATATATCACACGAACACGTACCTAGCAACACCAGGTGCACAGTTACCACACAATACCAGATACACAGATGTATTTGCGGCTTTGTTGTTCACACTGGCATACAAAGTTTGAGCCATGATGGTCCCAGTGTTCATCTCCAAGACTCAAGTCCGTCGGACGATTGTAGCTCACATTATTTGTCCAGGGGAAGACCCACTCACTCCCATAGTACATCCAGTCTAGGTACAGAGGGAGGCCCACTCACCCAGAGTACACACAGTACAGTCTAGGCCCAGTGAGGGGCTCACCTACTCCCATAGTACAAATCGTCACTACATCTAGTGAATGTGTGACACACTTACACGGGGATGTAGGACACGAGAGGAACACCAGACATAATTTTCATGCACTTGATGAAAAATACGACAGACTTCAACACCTGTGCTAGCTTGGTCAGCTCAACAAGTTTAGTATTGTCATGTCAACACAACAATGGATCTTATTTCTCTTGCTTCAGAGAAAACACAGCATTGTTGTTTATGGCTCAGATCCGTCCACCTGGGCTACTGTGTAAGTGGTATCCCTCAAGGGAGTGAGTTAGACCCCATCATAGTTGTAATAAACATTAATAGCTAACTGTATGTTCCTTTTAGCTGATGATATGAAGATGTTCTGATATGTTCAGTGTGACCGAGGCAATGTTCAGCTTCAAATGGATCAAAACAACGTCTTAAAATGTTCTAATAACACGTATTATTGTTTCAAGATCACATTAACGACTAATACAACAAGGCGATAGTGGAGACCCGGCTGTCGCTTACTCTCTTTCGTTGTACAGGTGTCCCCCGCTGAGCTGGAGAAAGTGTTGTTGCAGTACGAGGGTGTGGAGGAGGCGGCGGTGGTGGGCGTCCCTCACCGTAAGATGGGCGAGGCGCCACGGGCCTACGTGGTGCCTACATCAGGCACTGTCCTACACCTGCCACACCTACAGCAGTTCGTCGCTGGTGGGTCAATACTCCTTACACGTGTTCTATACTACATAAACTACAAACGTTATCACCTACATATAATACACATGTTATCACCCTCATTACTACACATTTATCATCTACATATAATATACATGTTAGTGCCTCTATATGCCACATGTGTTACCATCCACACACATTACATATAGTACATATTATTACATGTATCATATATTACACTCGGTAGTCTAAATCTATGATAGTGACCCACCATAACTCCCACAGTAACCCACCATAACTCCCACAGTGACCCACCATAACTCCCACAGTAACCCACCATAACTCCCACAGTGACCCACCATAACTCCCACAGTAACCCACCATAACTCCCACAGTGACCCACCATAGCTCCCACAGTGACGCACTATGACTCCCACAGTGACCCACCATAACTCCCACCTTAACCCACCATAACTCCCACAGTGACCCAACATAACTTCCACAGTGATCCACCATAACACCCACGGGGACCCACCATAACTCCCACAGTAACTCCACCATAACTCCCACGGGGACTCCACCATGACTCCCACAGTGACTCCAACATAACCCCACAGTGACCCACCATGACTCGCACAGTGACCCACCATAACTCCAACGGTGACCCACCACGAGTCCTAAAGTAACCACCATGACTCACACAGTAACCTCCCACCATATCCCCACAGTGACCACTATAACTCCCACAGTGATTCACCATAACTCCCACGCAGACTCCACCTAACTCCCAGTGATTCACCATAACTCCCACAGTGACCCACCATGACTCTAATGGTGACCAACCGTAACTCCTACAGTGACCCACGATAACTCCCGGCCCACCACGCCAACTCCTGACCCACCATGACTCTCCTGACCACCATGACTCCCGGTAACCCACCATGGCTCCCACAGTGGCCCACCACGCCAACTCCTGGTGACCCACCATGACTCCCAGGAGACCCGCCATGACTCCACAGTGAACCAACATAACTCCCACAGTGACCCACCACCAACTCCCTGTTGACCCGCAAACCCACAGTGACCCACCATGACTCCCAGGTGAACCACCACTTGACTCCACAGTGACCCTGTGACCTCTGTTGACCACCACCAGCTCCACAGTAGCCACCATAATTCCCACAGTGGCCACTATGACTCCCCAGTGACCCACCACTGGCTCCCCCGGTGACCCAACATAGCTCCCACAGCCAACCTAACTCCCACAGTGACCCACCATGACTCCCCAAAGTGACCCACCACTTGGCTCCCACAGTGACCCACCTTAACTCCCTGATGATCCACCCTGCTCCCACAGTGACCCACCATGACTCCCTGACCAGCCACCATGACTCCCACAGTGACGCACCATGACTCCACGGTGAACCACCATGACTCCCACAGTGGCCACCTTAACTCCCACAGTGATCACCACCAGCTCCACAGTAACCACCACCCAGCTCCCACAAGGATCCACCATAACTCCATAGTAACCCATAACTCCCACAGTGATCCACCACTGCTCCATAGTGACCCCACCATGGCTCCCAGTAACCCACCATCACTCTACTGACCCTGTGATCCTACAGATACCCACCACCCAGGCTCCTACAGTAACCACCACTGCTCCCACAGTGACCCACCACCAGCTCCCACAGTGAACCTACCGCTCCCACTGTGACCCACCATAGCTCATACAGTAACCCACCATAACTCCTGACCCACACCCACACAGTGACCCACCACAACTCCCACGGTGATCACCATGACTCCTACAGTAACCCACCCTGCTCCCACAGTGACCCACCCTGCTCAGTGACCCACCATAATTCCCACTACTGACCCCACAGTGACCCACCCACAGTGACCCACCATAATTCCCACACTATGACCCCAGTGACCACCATGACCTCACAGTAACCCACCATGACTCCCACAGTAACCCACCATGACTCCCAGGCCTGAGTCGCCCCTACAAGCAGTTGGCAGGCGGCATCAAAGTGGTCGACTCCATCCCAAGGAACTCCACAGGAAGATTCTCAGGAGACAGTTGAAGAAGGACTTTGAGACCCCGGCTGCTAAGCTATGAGGTCCTTGTGAGGTTCTATGAGGTCCTTTGGAGATCCTATGTGGTCCTTGATAGGTCTTATGCGATTCCTCAGAGGTCCTGAGTCATCTGTAGGTCACTGAGAAGTCTGTAGACAAGTCCTAGGAAATCCTTAAGTGCATCCTGGGAGATTTTAATGTGGTCTTGTATTTACCTTGTGAAGCCCTTACTGAAGCTTTATGAAGCTCTTCTGAATTCCTTAATAAACCTTTATGAAACTCTTGTGAAGCTCTTTCCTAACCCTAATAAATCCTTTGGAAGCTTCATGTAAAATCCTTAATAAATTTTTGGGAGCCCTTGTCATTTTTAAATGAACAAAGATTTGTTTACAATCTGTCCTGTTGTGTTTGGAAAATTACTTAAAGTGGTTCATATTTTTTTTCTTTTAATCTGAATAATCTGAGTGTAGTAATCCTCAGCAATAATCCATGAAGAATTTATGGTTTTGTTTACTAGTTTGTGAACTGTATTTTCATTGGAGATAAAAATATGTCTTCCATAGGTAAAGTTTATTTATAATTTATAAAAAAAAAAAACTGGGACAAGGGTGAAGCCTTAGGGACACCCTGTAACTATTAATAAATATTAAGTCAATAAACTCCATCTTGAATGTTTAGTAAGACACGAACCATTTTAGCTTGTCGTCTATTACCACAATGATTTAAGTTTGATGGTAACCGTGAATATTAGATTCTTTTGGGCAAAGAATGTCGTCAGTTACTAGAATTGAAATGAATTCAAAATCTTCATGAATTTATTAGTACAATCAAAACAAAAGATAAAATCCAACCGAGCTGAAATAAGCAACGTAAACAGTAACACCGGAATACCCAAACGATACCCCACAACACTGACTTACTGAACTGATCATGAGCTGTACAGACTAACACTCAACAGTAAATTATGGAGATGAAGTCTACCTGCCTTAGAGAGGTGGAAAGCTAGCAATGACGTCTCCTGAGCCTTGATGGGGGTAGTTGGTGGCAGCGGTGGGATTCACGATAGATGGGCACAGCAGGAGTGTGAAGCAGACTTCGAGTCACTCATCCAACCTAAGGACGCCTCTCTGCCCGGCCCTTTTGTAGACTAGAGTCCTTAAAACCAAAACAAAGTGAAATCAACAATAAACTAGGCCAATAATAATGTACAATCCATAGATAACATTTGCACTAAAATTCACTTAAAACAACAACAGGGGAAGAAGCCTTCTCCTGGCGGTGCACGCAAATACACTGATTACTCACCCGACCAGACCAGCTCCGGGAATTGAAAATGAAATTGCAATATTTTATTGACAACTATAACATCAAAGGACAGGTTAGTGTATTACTCCCACCCTCACTTTGCCATCCGTTTGGGGTCTTACAGAAATTTGTAACATTGTTATAACATTGGTACAATGCAAGAATTATCTTAATCATTGTAATAATTATAATAATTCAATTAGAATATAATACAATTAAAGCATAATACCTAAGTTTTTATGGAGAATAGCCCACCCTGGCACATGTCATCGACCCACAACGGGCCTAGGGGGGGTGGAATTAAGATTAAAAAGATTAAAATAGAAAAGAAAAATTATTATATTAATCTACACCACGAAGATGCCGGAAAGAGCAGCTTTTTATAGTGAGACAGATTGTATGGAGTATGGAAACACAGAAGAAGGCAGAGCATTCCACAGTTTGGCTGTGTAAGGAAAGAAGGATGTACACTCAAGAACAAAAGTATCGGTGCATACTGTAGTGTGAACAATTTGAGACCAGTGACGATAGGTATTGGGAAAGGTGAGTTGTTCCAGCCGTCTTGGCAGCCCTGTAATCCTGCTGAGCAGCTACTATGGTCTGGTCAAGTGAAACAAACCGTTATAAATAAGGTCGGGAAGTGATAAATAGACAGTATGAAATATGAGGAGTTCCCTGTTAACAAAATTATTTGTGATACTTGTTTATATTGCCACATTAATTTATGCTACCAAAAAAACCACTCAACCTGGTCGTCCTGAGGGTGGTGCAGCGTGGACAGCCGCCCAGACCTGTCGTTTGTAGCACCAGTTTCGAGGTATCGCCGAACCATCGTGCAGCGGTGTTCCTGTGGACACCAACCCGCGCTAATATCTGTGACGCCGAACCCTTTCGTTATGAAGGGCAATGATAGCTCCCAGTGTTCCCTCTGAGGTTCTATGTCGTCTGGCATGTGTAGATCTCTACTGCTTCATATTGCCTCTGTTTTATACCCACGTTCACCGAGACCGAACCCTCGGCCATCATTCAGTAGACACAAAGCAACAATCCGAAAAGAGGAAACAAACACACTGATTGTCACCTAGTGGAGGGGGTTATGAGGATACACTTACCAACCTTCCCGACATATCACAGTGTACGTGATTTCGAACTCGTCGATCTCACCCGCACCGATACTTTTTTTGCGGAGTGTACTATTACGGGTTATTATAGTTTGACCGACATCCATAGAGAAATGGTGGGCACCGCGGGCAGGAAGAGTGTTACGAGCCCACGGCCTTGCTGGCAGTAAAAAAAGTGAAGCAACATTGTGGCAAAGAGAAAGGAAGAAAGATTGTCAACTAAAGGAGGAGAGTTAATAAGACGAAATGCCTTTAATTCCACCCTATCTAACAGTTGGACAGAAGAAGAGCCACCCCAGATATGAGAGCAGTAATCCAAGTTACGAATGAATCCTTATATACTTGAAGCAACTGCTCAGGAGGAAGTAGCTACGGCATCTGTACAGCATTCCCATCTTTTCGGGAGGCAGCTTAGCAATGTTGTGGATGTGTGGCTTTCATGACATATTCGAGGAAATGGTGAGGCCCAGCGTATCTATTTTAGAATTTGGCAGAATGATTGCGTCCTGAAATGTAATCGGTAGGAGATCATATAATTTGAAAGTATGATTGAAAATACTGTGTTTTATTACTATTGAATTTAACCAAGTTTCTACCTCCCCATTCGAGATGCTGCAGAAATCCGCATTCATAGATGTAATGATATCAGCTCTAGAAGCAGATCTAGTTTGAGAATTAGTGAAGGGGAAAAAATGTGAAGAAGAGTGAAGAGTAGAATCATCAGAGTAAAATGGTAATAATTAATCGTATTGTGAAGTATATAATTGATAAAAAGAAGTAATAGAGTAGGTGAAAGAACAGAACCTTGTGGGACACTACAATTGGTAGAGAAGGAACGAGAGATCGATCCTCTACTACAATTGCCATGGATCGGTTCTCAAGGAAGCTAGAAATTAGAGAACAAAGTGGGGAGAGAAACCATAAGAGGGAAGTTTAGAAAGCAAAGATGTTACGAGTTGGGATTTAGAATATAGTTATACGTCTACCCAGATCCCAACAGGTAACAAAAAAAAAACAAAGACAATCGGACTATAAAAGGGTAGACAAAGGATGCGAGTTTCGTTGTATATAATAAAGTACCATAAATCCCTTAACAAAATATTCAGCTTATAAATTACCCTTAACCAAACTTAACCTAAACATTAACAGTATATACATATTAATACAACATAAAAAATTTGAAATGTGGACTGGGGAGTTAATACAAAATGTAAGAGAAGCTGAGATGGCTGACTATGCGCTTATAGACTTGTAGGTAGTACTTGTAAGATAGTTGATCCCAAGCCAAGTGTTTTCCTCCCGAAGCTGACAAAGAAGACTTGAGGAGGAGACCAACCAGAGGAAAACCTCGGAGTGGTAACTGAAGTCATGTGTCTCGTCCCCAGATATCTAGAGCGTGGTTCGTAGTGCTGTGGAGGGTTCGTAACAAAGACTTGTATACCCCGTCAAATGCTTTGGAGATGTCGAGGCCACGGTTCCCCATAATCCCAAGAGGATGACGCATAAAGAGAGCAGATCACCAGTAGATCTCCAAGCACAAGTATCCAGCACGTAAGGTGCGTCAAAGAGCGTTGAAAAATGAGAGTAAGATAGCGAATCTTTGGAGAAAAGTTAGTGCAAATGGGGCGATAGTTAGAGGATTAAATTTTCCGGGATGGGCTGAACCGAGGCATGCTTCCAAGAACATAAGAACATGCAGAAAGGAAACTGCAGCGGGTCTATTTATTATTGGGCAGTTCCATTACACAAACACCTATTGCTCATTTCTCCATCCAACGTATATTTGAAGCTATCCAGCGTATTCGAGTTAATGATATTTGGTAACTTGTTCCACCACCAACCAATGATTGAATCTATATAGTTTTGTTTTACCCTTGACTACGAGATGGAACTTCCCAGCTGAACAAAATCGTCTGGTGATAGCCAGAATATAATACTGTACATAAAAAGACATCATTATGAAGGGATTTATTACCAATCAAAACAATCAGGAATTAGGCACCACATTTTATTGCAATACAAACTTGACGTGAACAAAAATAGTTGAGTTAGCTGCTGTCCGATATCGAATCAGCAAACCCCATAGTTCAGTTGTGCTAAACAGTGAGGTTAAATGGGTAACAAAATAGTAGTAGTAGTAGTAGTAGTAGCAGTGTAAACAAACGTACAATTTATGATACAAAACGATATAGCTGTTGCTTAAGGTTTTTAAATAAAGTTGCTTCCATGTTGTGAACGAGGGTGAACCTTCAACTCCCCACCCTCCCTGCTTCCACCACCCAACTCTGCACATAATTTAGAGAAAATAATAATTGGGTGTCCTATCATTTCGATGAGACATTTATGATGAACAAATATAAGTTATACTCAGTATTTCAAGCAGTGGTCATAAACGTATTAAGTAGAATAATATTTGTCTGATAATCCTTTATCTGGTTACTGTATGGCATAGACAGGCTCACGCCAGAATGGTATTCACACATTTGAGCCACGAGCTGTATGTAGGGTGGATGTTTGAGCCACGAGCTGTATGTAGGGTGGATGTTTGGGCCACGAGCTGTATGTAGGGGTGGATGTTTGGGCCACGAGCTGTATGTGGAGGGTGGATGTTTGAGCCAATGAACTGTATGTAGGGTGGATGTTTGGGCCACGAGCTGTATGTAGGGTGGATGTTTGGGCCACGAACTGTATGTAGGGTGGATGTTTGAGCCACGAGCTGTATGTAGGGTGGATGTTTGGGCCACCAGCTGTATCTAGGGTGGATGTTTGCGCACGAGCTGTATGTAGGGTGGATGTTTGGGCCACGAGCTGTATGTAGGGTGGATGTTTGGGCCACCAGCTGTATCTAGGTGGATGTTTGAGCCACGAGCTGTATGTAGGGTGGATGTTTGAGCCACGAGCTGTATGTAGGTGGATGTTTGGGCCACGAGCTGTATGTAGGGTGGATGTTTGGGCCACGAGCTGTATGGTAGGTGGATGTTTGAGCCACGAGCTGTATGTAGGGTGGATGTTTGGGCCACGAGCTGTATGTAGGGTGGATGTTTGGGCCACCAGCTGTATGTAGGGTGGATGTTTGGGCCACGAGCTGTATGTAGGGTGGACGTTTGGGCCACGAGCTATATGTAGGTGGATGTTTGGGCCACGAGCTGTATGTAGGGTGGATGTTTGAGCCACGAGCTGTATGTAGGGTGGATGTTTGAGCCAATGAACTGTATGTAGGGTGGATGTTTGGGCCTAGAGCTGTATGTAGGGTGGATGTTTGAGCCACGAACTGTATGTAGGTGGATGTTGGGCCACGAGCTGTATGTAGGGTGGATGTTTGGCCACGAGCTGTATGTAGGGTGGATGTTTGAGCCACGAGCTGTATGTCGGTGGATGTTTGGGCCACGAGCTGTATGGTAGGTGGATGTTTGGCTACGAGCTGTATGTAGGGTGGATGTTTTGGGCCACGAGCTGTATGTAGGGTGGATGTTTGGGCCTACCAGCTGTATGTAGGGTGGATGTTTGGGCCACGAGCTGTATGTAGGGTGGACGTTTGGGCCACGAGCTGTATGTAGGGTGGATGTTTGGGCCACGAGCTGTATGTAGGGTGGACGTTTGGGCCACGAGCTGTATGTAGGGTGGATGTTTGGCCACTGAGCTGTATGTAGGGTGGATGTTTGGGCCACCAGCTGTATGTAGGGTGGACGTTTGGGCCACGAGCTGTATGTAGGGTGGATGTTTGAGCCACGAGCTGTATGTAGGGTGGATGTTTGGGCCACCAGCTGTATGTAGGTGGACGTTTGGGCCACGAGCTGTATGTAGGGTGGATGTTTGGGCCACGAGCTGTATGTAGGGTGAATGTTTGGGCCACCAGCTGTATGTAGGTGGATGTTTGGGCCACGAGCTGTATGTAGGGTGGATGTTTGGGCCACCAGCATTATGTAGGGTGGATGTTTGGGCCACAGCAGTATGTAGGGTGGACGTTTGGGCCACGAGTTGTATGTAGGGTGGACGTTTGGGCCACGAGCTGTATGTAGGGTGATGTTTGGGCCTGAGCTGTATGTAGGGTGGATGTTTGGGCCAGAGCGTAGGGTGGATGTTTGGGCTACCAGCTGTGGGGTGGATGTTTGGGCCACGAGCTGTATGTAGGGTGGATGTTTGGGCCACCAGCTGTATGTAGGTGGATGTTTGGGCCATGGATAAAAAATTTTTACTATAAATTATAATCTCACTAATACCCATGAGAACCTTTCAGTCAGGAGCCTTCATGTCAGGTTAGGTTATTATGTTGTTATTTATATTTCTTTGGCCCATGGCCCATGCATCCGGGGATCGTGACCCATGGCCCAAACGTCCGGGGTCGCGTCCATGATCCAAACTTCCGGGGATCGTGACCCATGGCCCAACGTCCGGGGATCGTGGCCTATGGCCCAAACGTCCGGGGATCGTGGCCTATGGCCCAAACGTCAGCAGGTCGTCGTCCATGGCCCAAACGTCCGGGGATCGTGACCCATGGCCCAAACGTCCGGGATCGTGGCCGCGCCCAAACGTCCGGGGATCGTGGCCTATGGCCCAAACGTCAGCAGGTCGTCGTCCATGGCCCAAACGTCCGGATCGTGACCCATGGCCCAAACGTCCGGGGTCGTCGTTCATGGCCCAAACGTCAGCAGGTCGTCGTCCATGACCCAAACGTCCGGGGTCGTCGTCCATGACCCAAACGTCCGGGGTCGTCGTCCATGACCCAAACGTCCGGGGTCGTCGTCCATGACCCAAACGTCCGGGGTCGTCGTCCAGACCCAAACGTCCGGGGTCGTCGTCCATGACCCAAACGTCCGGGGTCGTCGTCCATGACCCAAACGTCCGGGGGTCGTCGTTCATGGCCCAAACGTCAGCAGGTCGTCGTCCATGACCCAAACGTCCGGGGGTCGTCGTCCATGACCCAAACGTCAGCAGGTCGTCGTCCACCCAAACGTCCGGGGGTCGTCGTCCATGACCCAAACGTCCTACATTCCGCCAAAATATTTAGCCAAGAAGTCGTATCAGGTACAATATTTAAAACACTGACAATGTGTGGAAAGGGACATTTATTCTAACTAACATCTAATAATGTGAACGAATATTTAAGACTAAGAATTCCCACACCCGGGCTGCTTGAACTAATAGGTATCACTTGTATTTGCATTCTCATCATAATTGCATCATGGAAATGAGAGGATGCAACATTATTCTACTCTAAATTACGTGCAATGACTCGACTACCAGAGAAGGAGTTGGATGGTGAGGCAAAGAAGGAGGTCTGGGGAGTCCAGGGTTCCACCAGCAACTCTGTCCAGGGAACTACATAGAAACTTAAATATTTAACACATTTAAACAACAATAATATCACTTTTTCTCGTGAAGTACAGTTTTATCTACACAAACGAAAAACAGATGATTTGTATTGTCAACTTGATTATTATGATAATTAATTTAATATATTAATAGCCAGGATTAAGAATGAAAAGTTGAGAAATATTTTATCAACAATAAATTCTTTACGGATTATTACTGATGATTATTACACTCTGAATGTTCATAAAATAATCGCTAATGTAAACTCCTTTAACTCATATTTCTAAACACAACAATAGCAGTTATTTCAGTCTCTTATCTCAGTGAAGACGGCTGATACGAAAAACTTCTTCATACAGTAATAAATGACAAGAGCTTTAAAAATATTTATCAATGCTTCACAAGAGCTTCATAAAGCTTCAGTAAGGGCTTCACAAGGGTAAATACAAGACCACATTAAAAATCTCCCAGGATGCACTTAAGGATTTCCAAGGACTTGTCTACAGACTTCTCAGTGTCCGACAGATGACTCCAAAACCTCTGAAGAATCGCATAGGGCCTATCAAGGACCACATAGGACCTCCAAAGGACCCCATAGACCCTCACAAGGACCTCAGAGCTTAGCAGCCGGGGTCTCGTCCTTCTTCAACTGTCTCCTGAGAATCTTCCTGTGGAGTTCCTTGGGATGGAGTCGACCACTTTGATGCCGCCTGCCAACTGCTTGTAGGGGGCGACTCGAGCTGTGGGAGTTATGGTGGGTCACTGTGGGAGTCATGGTGGGTCACTGTGGGAGTTATGGTGGGTCACTGTGGGAGTCATGGTGGGTCACTGTGGGAGTTATGGTGGGTCACTGTGGGAGTCATGGTGGTTCACTGTGGGAGTCATGGTGGATCCCCGTGGGAGTTATGGTGGATCACTGTGAGAGTTATGGTCTGTCACTGTGGGAGTTATGGTGGGTTACTGTGGGAGTCATGGTGGGTTACTGTGGGAGTCATGGTGGGTCACTGTGGGGTTATGGTGGATCACTGTGGGAGTTAGGTGGGTTACTTAGGAGTCTGGTGGGTCCTGTGGGAGTCATGGTCGGTCACTGTAGAGTCATGGTGGGTCTGTGGGAGGCATGGTGGGTCACTGTGGAGTCATGGTGCGTCACTGTGGGAGTCATGGTGAGCCACTGTGGGAGTCATAATTGAGTCACTGTGGGAGTCATGGTGCGTCACTGTAGAGTCATGGTGAATCCTGTAGAGTCATGGTGGAGTCACTGTGGGGTGTCATGGTGATTCACTCTGGGAGTCATGGTGGTTCACCGTGGGAGTCATGGTGGGTCACTGTGGGAGTCATGGTGGGTCACTGTGGGATTTATGGGGGGTCACTGTGGGAGTCATGGTGGGTCAATCTGGGAGACATGGTGCTTCACTATGGGAGTTAAGGTGGGTTTCTGTGAGGGTCATGGTGATTCACTCTAGGAGTCATGGTGGTTCACTGAGGGAGTCATAGTGGGTCACTGTGGGAGTTATGGTGGGTATCTGTAGGACTCATGGTTGCTCACTGTGTGAGTTATGGTGGGTTACTGTGGGAGTTAAGGTGGGTTACTGTGGGAGTCATGGTGGTTCACCGTGTGAGTCATAGTGCATCACTGTGGGAGTCATGGTGGGTTACTGTGGGAGTCATGGTGGGTCACTGTGGGAGTCATGGTCGGCCACTGTGGGAGTTATGGTGGGTCACTGTGGGAGTCATGGTGGGTCACTCTGGGAGTTATGGTGGGTCACTGTGGGAGTTATAGTGGGTCACTGTGGGAGTCATGGTGGGTCACTGTAGGAGTCTTCATGGGTTACTGTGGGAGTCATGGTGGGTCACTATGGGAGTCATGGTGGGTTACTGTGGGGTTATGGTGGGTTAAGGTGGGAGTCATGGTGGGTCACTGTGGGAGTCATAGTGCGTCACTGTGTGAGCTATGGTGGGTCACTGTGGGAGTTATGGTGGGTTAAGGTGGGAGCTATGGTGGGTCACTGTGGGAGTTATGGTGGGTTACTGTGGGAGTTATGGTGGGTCACTATCATTGATTTAAACTACCGAGTGTAATATATGATACATGTAATAATATGTACTATATGTAATGTGTGTGGATGGTAACACATGTGGCATATAGAGGCACTAACATGTATATTATATGTAGATGATAAATGTGTAGTAATGAGGGTGATAACATGTGTATTATATGTAGGTAATAACGTTTGTAGTTTATGTAGTATAGAACACGTGTAAGGAGTATTGACCCACCAGCGACGAACTGCTGTAGGTGTGGCAGGTGTAGGACAGTGCCTGA
Source organism: Homarus americanus (assembly GCF_018991925.1). Classification (NCBI taxonomy): domain Eukaryota; kingdom Metazoa; phylum Arthropoda; class Malacostraca; order Decapoda; family Nephropidae; genus Homarus; species Homarus americanus. The sequence continues at coordinate 2,800 of NW_024734275.1, read as the reverse complement.
TGTAGGCACCACGTAGGCCCGTGGCGCCTCGCCCATCTTACGGTGAGGGACGCCCACCACCGCCGCCTCCTCCACACCCTCGTACTGCAACAACACTTTCTCCAGCTCAGCGGGGGACACCTGTACAACGAAAGAGAGTAAGTGACAGCCGGGTCTCCACTATCGCCTTGTTGTCTTAGTCGTTAATGTGATCTTGAAACAATAATACGTGTTATTAGAACATTTTAAGACGTTGTTTTGATCCATTTGAAGCTGAACATTGCCTCGGTCACACTGAACATATCAGAACATCTTCATATCATCAGCTAAGAGGAACATACAGTAAGCTATTAATGTTTATTACAACTATGATGGGGTCTAACTCACTCCCTTGAGGGATACCACTTACACAGTAGCCCAGGTGGACGGATCTGAGCCATAAACAACAATGCTGTGTTTTCTCTGAAGCAAGAGAAATAAGATCCATTGTTGTGTTGACATGAAAATATTAAACTTATCGATATGAACAAACTGACACAGGTGTCACCGTGTGGAATGTTTCTTCAACTCCGTGAGGGTTAAGTCTGGTGTTCTTCTCGTGTCCTATACCCTCGTGTAGGTGAGCTACACTTTCAGTAGTAAGTGACGTGAATGATGTGTTAAACATTACACCGGCAGCCATAAACAAGTTTCAGTATTGGGAACACAAGAATTGAGGAACTGCAGCAGGTCTATTGCTCATATATTTGTCCAGCTTACAGTATATTCGAAGCTTCCCGGCATATTCGAATTAATGAAGATGCTAGGTAACTTGTTCCACTCACCCACTACTCTATGTCCAAACCAGTGTTTATCTACCTCGTGCCTAAATCTAAATTTGTCTGATTTAAAACCATTGCTTCGAATTCGTTTCTGGTTGGATAGTTTTAAGTACCTTTGTTATATCACATTTATTTAACCCTGACTTCCATTTATACACCTCGATCATTTCGCCCCTCACTCTACGTCTCTCGAGGGAAGGCCCATTCAGATGATCTCTATACTCAAGGATCCTAATGCCCGGGATTACCCTTGTCATCCTCCTTTGAATGCTTTTAAGAGATTCGATAATCCATTCTGTAGTACAGTGACCAAAACCGAACTGCATATGTCAGAATTACTGCTGACATTTCGATATTGGGTCTGTAATATTGTTAGGTTTATGATAAGTGAACCAGGTTTAGGTTGGCAACACTGGGTAGAGGTTTGAGTGTGAGGAGGGAGCGGGATGGGCCGTGGCCTTGGATTCTGTGCACATTGTGTTGTTGGAAGGAGCAGCAGCGTGTTTTTGCCGTGGAACAGGTTTCTTCCCAGGACGCACCATTTCTCGTTTTGGTGACATTCCGTGGCCTCCGCTTCACCAGATTTGATAGCGCCAGATTTTTTTCTTTTGGGGGCATCTGAAAGAGAAGGTGTACTCTCATTGATTCCACGATATAGATGACCTGTAGGCCATAATTCGCCAAGAGGTTGATGCCATTTCTCCAGATGTGCTTCCTAGAGTCATGCACAACTTTCGCTAACGACTGCAGCAGTGTATTGTGTATGGATGACATAACTTCAAACATTAATAACTATTGTTTCCTAAGGTTTTCAGAAACTTGCGAACTGCTTAAATACAAATTGTGTCCATTTCATGAATTTTTCTTTCATTTTTAACATGGTTCACTTTAATTGGACCACCTGCATTACTTTATTTACCAACTACCAGGTATTCTTTAAATTAACTGTCAACAGGGTAACCATGACGCTTGACATATTTATAACTATGGAAACAAACCTTGTCTGCCCTGTTTCGAAACTCGCGTCTTCGAATCTGAATCCGATTCGAAACTTCTCAACCTGTAGACAGGGTTAGACTGGAGGCATTGACGGGGGTCGATCAGTATCGCTGCAACCTTAGATCCGGCAGGAACTATATAGTACCCAGACTTAGAGATAGGTCTCACCTTATTTTCATTATACATCCCAACTCGTCTCAATGATAAGTTCAACCTGTTATGCCTACTGTTTGCCCAGGTAGTGAGTGTTAGGTTTTGCTGAGAGACTTTTAAGGGATCAGTACAGTGACTTATACGTAAACATAACCCCCCCCACCCCCTTGCGCACATGCAATTCAATAATTGGGAGACTGAAAAGTTTGTGACATGTTACTACTTGTGCTTAATGGAATAGTTGGCCAATTCGCGTGTGCATGCAAGTTTCAACGTTTACGAGCGCATTAGCAGCGAACTGTCGGCCGACTCTCACTTATTTTCTCAATCTTAAAGTGACAGATAGCCTTTCCTCCTGGGGGATGCTATTCCTCCATTTGGTATTTTAATGTTAGTGAAGGCCCAACAAGGAACAAGAGTTCGCCAAAACTGTTGACACTCATTCTGTAGTAATTAAACAATTTAATTGAGTAGGCCCATAAATTTTTATACAATTTGTAAAAAAGTCCTTTAATCAGCCGGAGGCTTGTAACTGGATGGACCAAGTACTGTTTTTTAGTTTATTTTTCCTTTAACGAATTACCAACGCACAAACACAAGCTGTTTCAACGAAGTCCATAATATAACTGAGAATCCAAGGGGCCAAGGAAGAAAACTTGAGGGCCAAAGAAGAAATCTTTAAATTAAAGGAAGTGATAGCGAGGATGAAGGAAGGAACGAAACAAGGAAAGCCCATGTCTGACGAAAACTCGTGAATGGAAGGTTGTGAGGAGAGGGACGACCAAACTGGTGGTGAAAAAACACACCAAGGATATGACAACAACAGCTAAGTGTACCAACTCTTTCAG
>NW_024734274.1:0-6172 GCF_018991925.1 Homarus americanus | reverse complement strand
ATATATCGTGTTTTAGAAGGATTTGTTAGCTAATAAGTTTAATTTGGATACGTTTAGTTTAATTTAGATCATTTGATTTTACAAGGTCGTATTATAATGACTGGGAACCATATAGAAACCTGCTAGAGAAGTAAATATTTCTACGGCAGTAAATGAGTAAGTCAATAAGTGGTGTATAGAGCTGCTGATGCAACTTAAACGGTATATACTGTACATTATATGTTATCAGAGCTTTCCTGTTGTACGTAACCGCCTCCGTCAAAGTGTCTTAGTGGCTCATGTGAAGATTAGTCTCTAGTTTATTTAACCTCAAGATTAACTACACTGGCACTGCCTGACCTGACCTGACCTACCCTAACCTAACTTAACCTAACCTAACTTAATCTAACCTAACTTAACTTCCCAGGTAGCGTTAGGTTAATCATTAGTTGAAATAAGCTGGGAGGGTTAATCTTCAGGTAATCTATCTTAATTAACAATTTTTGTCAGGTGAGGCCTTCCTTACCTTACTCGAGAGCAGGAGGAGGAGGACTTGCTAACATCTACAGATCATCGTCAACCAAGGCAGATATTGAATACCTTTTGTTTACCTTCGTGGCTTAAGAACACATCTTAACACCATAAGACTATTCGCCTCAATACAATAATACAGTAATTGATTATTGTATTCTAATAAAATTTACGGTGTATCTTGTGAACCAGATTTATTGTTTGACCTTAGTGAATGAGAAACTTATGGAGGTGTATTGCAGTAAACATCCTTAAGAGCAGCTCTGTGTGTTCTTACGACCTCAAAGTAACACAAAAGGTAGCCAATATCTACCCTTGGTCAGTCACTTTATGTAGATGCCAATTGTGTCATTTTTCTAGACTTAGTGCCCCCTGGAGGAGAAAGTAAATACAATGTTGATTTATTTTGGTCACAACACACGCTAGTAGATTATTTTTTCCTATTTAACTAAATAATTAACACTATGTAGCTAACTAATTATATGACTCAAAGATGGTAACCAATATGGCGTCGATATTGTTCACATACTCTATGATTAATAGATGTATTGTCTGTTTAATTTTAGGGAAGAATTTAATTTATAAACTTTTGAGAATCTGGATACAGGAGTTTTGTCTTTGTGTGTGTGTGTGTGGTGATGATGATGACGGATACTTTCCTCTGCAGTGAAAAAAATATCTTGACATTGCAAAGCTTAACTGTAAGCCGAAGGAACGTTTGTAATGTGACTTATCATGTGAAATTGTAACTTGAAATTCTTTGTGAAAAAATATTTCCCTATAAAGTTTGGCAGTAAATGAAGTATTACATCAAGGTGTAACTTGTAGTTCCATGTGGAGTAATTACCTATGTGGACTATACAGCTACTCCAGGGTGTAAGACCTAGAGTAGAAAGTCTTAAGACCTTACCTGAGGTTGAAAGACTCTTATAGTGGAACGTCTTAGGTATTGAAACTTTAATTACAGTAAATAAAATATAATCTACCTAAATATTCCTTCACCTGGCGACAACTAATGATACAGGTGGTGCAATAGCTCCTTAAAATTCCTCCGTTTGATATAATAATGACCACACATGAACTTATAATGTGCAATATCTTGATAACACATTAGCTGCAACATTACACATAGTCCAGTGTATGTGTAGTGAGGGACATCTACCTAAATGAGTTACAGAATGTGGAGTTGAGGCAAAAAAATGTTGGGACATGTTTGAGATCATCAGTTGAGCCAAACGTTTTTACTCAATATTGTTTTAATGGTATTTTAGAGCGACCGAAAAATGTAAACAAAATGGCCGGCTAGGTGACACATACCTTACAAGAATTAAACATGAGATCACACACACACACACACACACACACACACACACACACACACACACACACACCAGTTTTACCCACATTATCACCAGACTATCGGCATACCTGGTCGGTGGACACCTGCCTTCTCCTCCTCCTCACCTTGCTGTACCTGCCCTGCCCCGAGTGTACACATATTTATGTATGTTTTTATGTGTGTATGTTTATGTACGTGCGTGTTTTGAGTGTGTGTCAATTACTTGCTCGTAAACACACCAATAAAATTCACTTTGAAAGTCTTGCCAATGGTTTTATGACACTAACTGACAATGTTATTTTTTATCAAGAGAATAAAATTGAGTCTTTAATGCTTACTATGTTTGTTTTGTTTTTTTGTCGTTTATGATTTTTTTTTACTGATAATAAGGAAAGAAACATGTGAAGTAAATGAGTGATAATCTTGGGTGTAGAATAACTAGGAAAAAAGATAAGAGAAAGTGTGGACAGGAGAAGGAAAATATGATGAATGAAGAGAGAGAGAGAGAGAGAGAGAGAGAGAGAGAGAGAGAGAGAGAGAGAGTAAAACAAAAGACAAACTAACAAAAATAAAATTATCAACAAACTTTCTCAACACAACAACAACAATACTAAACTCTGTTTATTCATTAGATATCACAGTAATACACCTGGTTATTACTTACACACACACACACACACACACACACACACACACACACACACACACACACACATATTTCCTGTATTGCATTATGGAGAGTGCAGAGGAAAAAAATAGCCTGACCTGCCAGCATTGCCCGAGGTGCGCCGATAGTCAATAACATATGAGAACGGAGGGAGGAAGAGAATTGAAGGGGCGAAGGAGGGGGTAGGGAGAAGGCAATAGGAATTAGTGTCCAATATTGGTGTTTTTTTTTTTATTATTTTATCTTAAGGCCACAGCCACATAATGCTTATGGGGGTACTTTGTTAAAATGTTTTTAGGATTTTTAGGCTGATTTACTTATTTAATTTATTTTTATACAACAGACTTCAGCATCCATATTGACTCATGATCCTTCACATTACCTACTTCCCTTAATAACTCCCTTAAACACTCCCTTCCTTCTTTCCTACCCTCTCCCTTACCCCCCCTCCCCTTCCTTCTTTCATACCCTCTCCTTCCCCCCCTCCTCCTTTCTTTCAGCCCTCCTTCCCTCCCTCCAAACCCTTCTCCTACCCTCTCTTCTGTAAATCCAGAATGCAGTTTAGAGCCGCCCACAAAGCCAGTTTGTTTAGTCCTGTTAGCTGTAGTGTTATGTATTTTATTTGTATTTATGCTGCTGTTATTTTTGTTTACTGTAGACGGTAATAGATTGATAATGCTAGAAGGAGTTATTGCTGATGGTGGTTTAATGATTATATCGGTGATTAATGGTAATTGGCGGTAATTAAAAACCGTGATCGCCGCCACACGTAATTACAAGGTCAAGCCCACAGCCATTAAGAGGATAACCATAAAATCACCCCACAGCTGGCGCAGTATATTACAAAATCACCCCCACAGCCACAGTATATTAAAAATCACGCCCACAGCCACAGTATATTAAAAATCACGCCCACAGCCACAGTATATTAAAAATCACGCCCACAGCCACAGTATATTAAAATCAGAGCCACAGTATGTTAAAATCACGCCCACAGCCACAGTAGATATTAAAAATCACGCCCACGTCCACAGAATAGTAACTACAATCACGCCCAACAGCTTCCTTTCAGGTCACCTCATAATGCCTCAACAATTTCAATATTATTAAGGGCTGAGTACCTTGTTAATAATAGTCCTTGTTAATACATATCCTCAGCATGGCCAGTCCTTGTTAATAATAGTCCTCGTTAATAATAGTCCTTGTTAATAATAGTCCTTGTTAATAATAGTGTCTTATGTGAACTGCAATTAACTAGCTTACCAACTACTTAAGGTGAGATTATTGATGCTAGTTGGTAATGTTACCTCCCTAGTTTTTGTTTATTTAATTATTTATTTATTTGTTAGGAATTTTATGTAGTCGAAATTAAACTCCATATAAAGCGACATAAATTTATATTAAAAACTACATAAATTGAAGGAAAACTCACCTTTTCTTGTGTTGAGTGTGAGTGAGTGAGTGAGTGATATTAGAGTGTGTTGGTAGGAATCTAAATTTATATTATTTTTGTTTATATTTCCGTGTTTTTATGAGTTTGCTTTCTTAATTCATATTCAGGTGATTGAGAATAATTCGAGGTGTAACTAAGATTGGTTTACTGTGTAGCTATTGTAGTAGTCTTGAGGTATATAACTTGAAACCATTATGCAACATTTTATAATAAGTGCACACCAATTTTTATTTTTTTAAGATATCATTTCAAGATGTCACAATCAAGTAAAATACACCAAAATATTGACTCTCGAACCTTACCATCATTCCATAACCATTGCAGAGTCATGGGATAGCAACAGTGAGCTTAGGTACCAGAGCCAACACTAATATGGGCCAGTGATAACCTAGATACAAGGTACAAATGTAAACAAAATAATACGATGCTAGGTTCCAATGTCAACACGGAAGCCTACAGGTATATAATTAAACCTTTATGTAGTTATGAAGAAAAAAATTGAGGATACTGAAACTACACAATATTCTAGTCACTTTTACGTCAATATATGTATAATTTCATCTACAACCTTAACTTTTACAATCAATAGACACATTTTAGCCTTTTGTGAATTGTACAGGGTGTGGTAGAGATGTACAGGGTGTGACATGTGTACAGAGTGTGGTCGAAATGTACAGGGTGTGGTAGAGATATACAGGGTGTGGAGGAGGTGTACATGGTGTAGCAGATGTACAGGGCGTGACATGGACCTCTGGGATCTTACATCGCTGGCTTTACCTCACCTACACTGGCTTGACTTCACCTGCAGTGGCTTGACCTCACCTACAGGAGTGGGAAGGTTATAAGAATTGACAGTCGATAATGATGACTGTGTTGATGTCATGAACTTAACCTAATGCTGGGGTCTGGGGAGAGTTGGTGGTAATCAGGTGGTGTTTGGTGGTAATCAGGTGGTGTTTGGTGGTAATCAGGAGGTGTTTGGTGGTAATCAGGAGGTGTTTGGTGGTAATCAGGAGGTGTTTGGTGGTAATCAGGTGGTATGTGGTAGTTAATCTCTTACTTTGGGATTAACCTCGCACTCCTGGGATTAACCTAACCTAACCTAACCAATCGCTGCAACGAAGAGAGAACACAACAACTTTGCAGAAACATGTGACGTATTGCAGACTTCCTGGTATTGCACACACAGTTGATGATTTGCAATAATGAACACAAGTGGATTTTTTTTACTTTTTTTTTTTAAATATTCTCAATAGTTTTCATGATATATGTTCATGACTTTTGAGTGTTTGAACTGATTGTGTGGCCATGAATAGGTATGAGAGATGAATTAGTGAAAAATTGTATAATAATGTCATGAGATAAATTACACATGTATATAACTGTCATGAAATCTGTCAGTGCATGTATACAACTGTCATGAGATCTGTCAGTGCATGTATATAACTCATGAAATTGTCAGTGCACGTATACAACTGTCATGAAATCTGTCAGTGCATGGATACAACTGTCACGAAATCTGTCAGTGCATGAAAACAACTGTCATGCAAACGATTGACAGTCACAGAACGGGCGTCATTACGTAGTACTATACACACATACTACGGTAATTATCAGGCACAATTACCACACATAACCCGGAGATAATTAACACTAATGAGGTATAAGCCTGATCCCCCCATGTGATATTACCGTGTCGTGTCCTGGGTGTAAGTTAGTGGTGTAGAAATGGGTTGTGATGTGGTCTGGGAATTATTGGTATGTGGTGTGGTTGTGGTGTGGTTGTATTGTGTGGTGTGGTGTGAAGTGTGGCGTGTGTGGTGGTGTGGTTGCATTGCATTGTGTAGTGTCGTGTGGGTGCAAGCGGATGTATTGTTTGGTGTCCTGGGAATTGTTGGGTGTGGTGTCGTGGGTGTAAGTGAAGAGTGTATGGTGTAATGACAGATATACAAGGTGTGGCAGAGGTGTACAGGGTGTGAAAGAGATGTACAGGGTGTGCCAAAGAGATGTACAGGGTGTTCCAAAGAGGTGTACAGGGTGTTCCAAAGAGATGTACAGGGTGTGCCAAAGAGATGTACAGGGTATTCCAAAGAGGTGTACAGGGTGTGCCAAAGAGATGTACAGGGTGTGCCAAAGAGGTGTACAGGGTGTGCCAAAGAAATGTGCAGGGTGTGTGAAAGAGATGTACAGGGTGTGCCAAAGA
>NW_024734273.1:0-20490 GCF_018991925.1 Homarus americanus | reverse complement strand
AGTTACGTATTGCTGAGGGCTGGGCACCGCTTTTAGTGACATGACCTAAAAAGGAGGGCTGGGCACCCTTCAGTGACATGACCATGGTGTGGGAGGACTGGGCACCCGTCCAGTGCCTTGAATCGGGGTGAGATGTCCGGCACCCTCCAGCACCACATGGCCCTGGGTGTGAGGGCTGGCATTCTTCAGCAAGCCGGGCGACTAGTATAAAAATAGCCTGACACCCTCTCCAGCACCATGGCCCGTGTGTGAGGGCTGGCACCCTTTACAGCACTATGACCCGGTGTGTGAGGTGGCCAGGCACCCTTCAGCAAGGACTAGGGGTTGAGGGGTTGGGCACCTCTTATGTGCTATGTGAAACGGGGGGGAGTGACAGGCACCCATACATTGCTTTTGAACCAGGGTGTGGAGGGTGGGGCACTTTCACAAGACCCAAAAGTCAGGGCTGAACCCTCCAGCACCATGACCTGGAGGTGAGGCCGACACCCCACAAGTGATGGCGAACCGGGTTTTAGGCCGGGGCACCCTAGTGACATGAACGGTGGGGCAGGGCACTTTACAGTGTTGGTGAACTGGGGTGGAGGTGCCGGCCACTTTCACACACCCGGGGTGGGTGCTGGCACCTTCAGCAATTAAGGACCTGGAGAGGTGAGGGCCAGCACCTTCAAAGGCGAGACCTGAGTGTGAGAGCTGGGCACCCCTTCAGTGACATGACCTGGGTGTGAGAGCCGGGCACTTTTCAGTGACATGACCTGGGGTGGAAGGCACCCTTCAGTGACATGACCTGTGTCATGGCTGTGCACTCCTTCAGTGACATGACCCGGGGTGTGAGGTGGGGAAGGCCGGGCACCTGTCGAGCACCATGAACTGGGGTGAGGGCTAGGCACCCCTTCAGTGCTGGGCGACCGGGGTGTGGAGGGCTGGGCACCCTTCAGTGACATGACCTGGGTGTGAGGCTGGCACCCTTTCAGTGACATGACCCTGGGGTGGAGGGCTGGCACCCCTCCTCCAGCACCATGACCTGGGGTGTGAGGGCTGGGCACCCTTTTCAGTGAGACATTACACCTGGAGGTGAAGGCCGGGCACCCTCCAGGCACTGGCGACCTGGGTATGAGGGCCGGGCACCCTCCAGCACCATGACCTGGGCAGAGGAGGGCTGGGCACCTTTAGTGCTGGCGACTCTGGGGTGTGAGGGGCCGGGCACCACCAGGTACACATGACCAGGGCTTGAGGCCGGGCAAACCTCAGCCGCGCCAGGCGTGTGAGGGCCGGGCACCCCATCAGTGCCATGGACCGGGGTGTGAGGCTGGGCACCACTTCAGTGACATGACCTGGGTGAGGGCTGCACCCTTAGTGCTGGGTGACCCGGGGTGTGAGGGCCAAGGTTCACTTTAGGTACATGACCAGGGCTTTGAGGGCCAGGAACCTTCAGTGCCATGGCTGCGCGTGTGAGGGGCTGGGCACTTTATCAGAGCCATGACCCGGGGTGTGAGGGCTGGGCACCACTTCAGTGACATGACCTGGGGTGGAGGTTGGCACCGGCTTTTAGTGACATGACCGGGGTGTGAGGGCACCTCTTCAGTGACATGACCAAGGGGGTATGGAGGACTGGGCACCCAGCCTGCGCCATGAATCGGGTGTGATGTCCGGCACCCCCTCCAGCACATGGCCAGGGGTGGGAGGACCGGGCAACCTTCAGTGCCCGCGACCTGATGTAGCCAGGGCCTGACACCCTCCAGAAGCATGATGACCTGGTGGTGAAGGCCGGGCACCCTCCAGCACCATGACCTGGGATTGAGGGCTGCACCCCTTCAGTGCTATGACCCGGGCAGAGGGCTGGGCACCTGTTCATGCCATGAACGGGTGTGAGGGCTGGCACCTTAATAGTGTTGAACCTGGGGTGAAGGATGGGCACCCTCACATGACCTGGGGTGCAGAGGCTTGGCACTTAGTGAAATGAATCGGGGTGTGAGGGCTGGACATCCCTTCAGCACCATGACCCAGGAGTTAGGGCTGGCTCGATTTCTGTGTGCCAAGAATCGGGGTGTGAGGGCCAAGCACCCTATCAGCACTATGACCCGGCTAGGAGGTGGCTGGCACCTCTTCAGAAAGCCAAGTGACTCAAAATAGGCCTGGACACTTCCAGGACCAAGTGGCCCGGGGTGGGAGGGGCCGGGCACCTTTGCAAAAGCAAGACCGGGTGAGGCCACACCACTTTAGGTACATGTGACCAGGTGTGATGGCCGGGCACCCCATGCCATGAAACGGGGTGAGTGCTGGCACCCTGAAAGTTATGACCTGGGTAAAGTTAGGGCTGGGCACCCCTTCAGTGTCACGAATCGGGTGGAGGGCCGGGCACTGTTCAGTGACATGACCTGGGTGGAGGGCTAAAACGTGTTCACATGACCTGGGTAACAGGGCTGGCACCCTCCAGCACCATGACCTGGAGCAGAGGCTGGCACCCATAAGTGACACAAATGGGGATTTAGGGCCGGGCACCCTCTAGTGACATGAACGGGTAAGGCTGGGCACCTTTCAGTGCCATGACCTGGGGTGTGAGGGTCGGGCACCCTTCAGTGCCATGACCTGGGTGGAGGTGCTACACCCTTCATGTCACGAATCGGGTGTGAGGGCTGGCACTTTGGTGCCAGGGAAACGGGGTGGAGGATGGCCCACATGCTTTTGAACTGGGGTGAGGGGCTGCACCTAGTTATGAATCGGGGTGTGAGGGCCGGGCCCCCCTTCAGCACCATGACCCGGGGTGTGAGGGCCAGGCACCCCTTCACTGCCATGACCCGGAGTGTGAGAGCTGAGCACCCCTCCAGCACCATGACTTGGGGTGCGAGAGCCGGGCACCCCTTTCAGTGACATGACCCGGGGTGTGAAGGCCGGGCACCCTTTTAGTGCTATGAGCCGGGGTGTGAGGGCCGGGCACCACTTTAGGTACATGACCAGGGGTTTGAGGGCCGGGCAAACCTTCAGTGCCATGGACAGGGGTGTGAGGGCTGGGCACCTCATCAGTGCCATGACCCGGGGTGTGAGGGCTGGGCACCACTTCAGTGACATGACCCGGGGTGTGAGGGCCGGGCACCCCTTCAGCACTATGACCCGGGGTGTGAGGGCCGGGCACCCCTTCAGTGCCATGACCCGGGGTGTTAGGGCCGGGCACCCCTTCAGTGTCACGAATCGGGGTGTGAGGGCCGGGCACCCGTTCAGTGACATGACCCGGGGTGTGAGGGCCGGGCACCCCTTTAGTGACATGACCTGGGGAGTGATGGCCGGGGAACCCCTCCAGCACCATGACCCGGGGTGTGAGGGCCAAGCACCTCTTCAGTGCCATAACCCAGGGTGTGAGGGCCGGGCACCCCTTCAGTGACATGACCCGGGGTGTGAGGGCCGGGCACCCTTTCAGTGACATGACCAGGGGTGTGAGGGCCGGGCACCACTTTAGGTACATGACCAGGGCTTTGAGGGCCGGGCAAACCTTCAGTGCCATGGCCGGCGTGTGAAGGCCGGGCACCTCATCAGTGCCATGACCCGGGGTGTGAGGGCTGGGCGCCACTTCATTGACATGACCCGGGGTGTGAGGGACGGGCACCGCTTTAGTGATATGACCCGGGTTGTGAGGGCTGGGCACCCCTCCAGTGACATGACCAAGGGTGTGAGGACCGGGCACCCGTCCAGTGCCTTGAATCGGGGTGGGATGTCCGGCACCCCTCCAGCACCATGGCCCGGGGTGTGAGGGCCGGGCACCCCTCCAGCATCATGACCCGGTGTGTGAGGGCCAGGCACCCCTTCAGTGCCATGACCAGGGGTTTGAGGGCCGGGCACCCCTTAAGTGCCATGAAACGGGGTGTGAGTGACGGGCACCCATACATTGCTTTGAACCAGGGTGTGAGGGTGGGGCACCCCTTCACAAGACCCGTGGTGTCAGGGCTGGGAACTCCTCCAGCACCATGACCCGGAGTGTGAGGGCCGGGCACCCCATAAGTGACATGAACCGGGGTTTTAGGGCCGGGCATCCCTTTAGTGACATGAAACGGGGTGTGGGGGCAGGGCACCCCTACAGTGCCATGACCCGGAGTGTGAGAGCTGGGCACCCCTTCAGTGACATGACCCGGGGTGTGAGAGCCGGGCACCCTTTCAGTGACATGACCCGGGGTGTGAGGGCCGGGCACCCCTTCAGCACCATGACCCGGGTGTCATGGCCGTACCTTCAGTGACATGACCCGGGGTGTGAGGGCCGGGCACCCGTCAGCACCATGAACCGGGGTGTGAGGGCCAGGCACCCCTTCAGTGCCATGACCCGGGGTGTGAGGGCCGGGCACCCTTTCAGTGACATGACCCGGGGTGTGAGGGCCGGGCACCCCTTCAGTGACATGACCCGGGGTGTGAGGACCGGGCAACCCTTCAGTGTCATGACCCGGATGTGTCAGGGCCTGACACCCCTCCAGCACCATGACCCGGGGTGTGAAGGCCGGGCACCCCTCCAGCACCATGACCCGGGGATTGAGGGCCAGGCACCCCTTCAGTGCCATGACCCGGGGTGTGAGGGCCGGGCACCCGTTCAGTGCCATGAAACGGGGTGTGAGGGCCGGGCACCCCTACAGTGCTGCGAACCCGGGGTGTGAAGGCCGGGCACCCCTTCACATGACCTGGGGTGTGAGGGTCGGACACCCCTTTAGTGAAATGAATCGGGGTGTGAGGGCTGGGCATCCCTTCAGCACCATGACCCAGGGTGTTAGGGCCGGGCTCGATTTCAGTGCCAAGAATGGGGTGTGAGGGCCGGGCACCCCATCAGCACCATGACCCGGGGTGTGAGGGCCGGGCACCCCTTCAGTGTCATGACCCGGGTGTGTCAGGGCCTGACACCTCTCCAGGACCATGACCCGGGGTGTGAGGGCCGGGCACCCCTAAAGTGCTGCGAACCCGGGGTGTGAAGGCCGGGCACCCCTTCACATGACCTGAGGTGTGAGGGTCGGACACCCCTTCAGTGAAATGAATCGGGGTGTGAGGGCTGGGCACCCCTTCAGCACCATGACCCAGGGTGTTAGGCCCGGGCTCGATTTCAGTGCAAAGAATCAGGGTGTGAGGGCCGGGCACCCCATCAGCACCATGACCCGGGGTGTGAGGGCCGGGAACCGCTTCAACCCCATGACCCGGGGTGTGAGGGCCGGGCACCCCTTTAGGTCCATGACCCGGGGTGTCATGGCCGTGCACCCCTTCAGTGACATGACCCGGGGTGTGAGGGCCGGGCACCCCTTTAGTGACATGACCTGGGGTGTGAAGGCCGTGCACCCCTCCAGCACCATGACCTGGGGTGTGAGGGCCAGGCACCTCTTCAGTGCCATGATCCGGGGTGAGGGCCGGGCATCCCTTCAGTGACATGACCCGGGGTGTGAGGGCCGGGCACCCTTTCAGTGATGACCCGGTGTGAGGGCCGGGCACCCCTCCAGCACCATGACCCGGGTGTGAGGGCTGGGCACGCCTTTCAGTGACATGACCCGGTGGGTGAAGGCCGGGCACCCCTCCTGCACCATGACCCGGGGTATGAGGGTGGGCACCCCTTTAGTGCTATGACCCGGGGTGTGAGGGCCGGACACCACTTTAGGTACATGACCAGGGGTTTGAGGGCCGGGCAAACCTTCAGTGCCATGGCCAGGGGTGTGAGGGCTGGGCACCTCATCAGTGCCATGACCCGGGGTGTGAGGGCTGGGCACCACTTTAGTGACATGACCCGGGGTGTGAGGGCCGGGCACCGCTTTAGTGACATGACCTGGGGTGTGAGGGCTGGGCACCCCTTCAGTGACATGACCAAGGGTGTGAGGACCGGGTACCCGTCCAGTGCCATGAATCGAGGTGTGATGCCCGGGCACCCCTCCAGCACCATGGCCCGGGATGTGAGGGCTGGGCACCCCTTCAGTGACATGACCAAGGGTGTGAGGACCGGGTACCCGTCCAGCACCATGACCCGGTGTGTGAGGGCCATGCACCCCTTCAGTGCCATGACCAGGGGTGTGAGGGCTGGGCACCCCTTAAGTGCCATGAAACGGGGTGTGAGTGACGGGCACCCATACATTGCTTTGAACCAGGGTGTGAGGGTGTGGCACCCCTTCACAAGACCCGGGGTGTCAGGGCTGGGCACCAGTCCAGCACCATGACCCGGAGTGTGAGGGCCGGGCACCCCATAAGTGACATGAACCGGGGTTTTAGGGCCGGGCACCCATTTTGTGACATGAAACGGGGTGTTGGGGCAAGGCACCCCTACAGTGTTATGTACCGGGGTGTGAGGGCAGGGCACCCTTTCACATGACCCGAGGTGTAAGGGCCGGGCACCCCTTCAGCACCATGACCCGGAGTGTGAGGGCCAGGCACCCCTTCAGTGCCATAACCCGGAGTGTGAGAGCTGGGCACCCCTTCAGTGACATGACTCGGGGTGTCAGAGCCGGGCACCCTTTCAGTGACATGACCCGGGGTGTGAGGTCCAGGCACCCCTTCAGTGCCATGACCCGGAGTATGAGAGCTCGGCACCCCTTGAGTGACATGACAAGGGGTGTGAGAGCCGGGCACCCTTTCAGTGACATGACCCGGGGTGTGAGGGCCGGGCACCCCTTCAGCACCATGACCCGGGGTGTTATGGCCGTGCACCCCTTCAGTGACATGGCCCGGGGTGTGAAGGCCGGGCACCCCTCTAGCACCATGACCCGGGGAGTGAGGGCCGGGCACCCCTACAGTGCTGCGAAACGGGGTGTGAGGGCCGGGAACCCCGTCACATGACCTGGGGTGTGAGGGTCGGGCACCCCTTCAGTGAAATGAATCGGGGTGTGAGGGCTGGGCACCCCTTCAGCACCATGACCCAGGGTGTTAGGGCCGGGCTCGATTTCAGTGACAAGAATCAGGGTGTGAGGGCCGGGCACCCCATCAGCACCATGACCCGGGGTGTGAGGGCCGGGAACCGCTTCAACCCCATGACCCGGGGTGTGAGGGCCGGGCACCCCTCCAGCACCATGACCCGGGGTGTGAAGGCCGGGCACCCTTTCAGTGATATGACCTGGGGTGTGAAGGCCGGGTACCCCTCCAGGACCATGACCTGGGGTATGAAGGCCGGGCACCCCTTTAGTGCTATGTCCCGGGGTGTGAGGGCCGGGCACCACTTTAGGTACATGACAAAAGGTTTGAGGGCCGGGCAAACCTTCAGTGCCATGGCCAGGCGTGTGAGGACCGGGCATCCCTTCAGTGTCATGAACCGGGGTGTGAGGGCAGGGCACCCTTTCAGTGCCATGAAACGGGGTGTGAGGGCCGGGCACCCCTAAAGTGCTGCGAACCGGGGTGTGACCCGGGCACCCCTTCAGCACCATGACCCGGGGTGTGAGGGCCGGGCTCGATTTTAGTGCCATGAATCGGGGTGTGAGGGCCGGGCACCCCTTCAGGGCTATGACCCGGGGTGTGAGGACCGTGCACCCTTTCAGTGACATGACCCGGGGAGTGAGGGCCGGGCACCCCTTCAGCCCCATGACCCGAGGTGTGAGGGCAGGGCCACCCGTTTAGGTCTATAACCAGCTGTGTGAGGGCCGGTCACACCTTCAGTGCCATGGCCAGGGGTGTGACGGCCGGGCACCGCTTCAGTGCCATGACCCGGCGGGTGAGGGCCGGGCACCCCTTTAGTGCCATGAGCTGGGTGGAGGGGCCGGGCACCCTTTAGTGCCGGTGAAACGGTGAGGGGCCAGCACTTTACAGAGCTATGAACCGGGGTGAGAGCCGGGGACCTTCTGGCTACGGATATGGGGTGTGGAGGGCCGGGAACCTCGGAGTGCTATGACGCGGGGTGTGAGGCTGGGCACCCTTTCAGTGACAGACCTGTGTGGAGGGCTGGGCACCCCTTCAATGACATGACCCTGGTGGGCATGGCACCCTTTCAGTGCCATGACCAGGTGGAGGGCTGGCACCCTTTCAGTGCCATGCGAAACGGGGAAGGCCTGGCACCTCACAGTGCTGTAGAATGGGTGAGGCCCGGGCACCTTCCCATGACCCGGGGTGAGGCTGGCACCTTCTGAAAGGCGAATTGGGTGTGTGGAGGGCTGGGCACCCTTTCAGCCCATGACTCTGGGATGAGGGCTGGCACCCTTTTCAGTGCCATAAACTGGTGTGAGGGCTGGTCACTTTTCCAGCATATGACCTGGGTGGGAGGGCTGGGCACCCTTCAGCCCCATGACCGATGCTGCAGGTTGGCACCTGTTTAGGTCTATGACCAGGGGTGTGAGGGCCGGGCATACCTTCAGTGACATGACCGGGGGCGTCAGGGCCGGGCACCCTTTCAGTGCCATGACCCGGGGTGTGAGGGCTGGCCATCCCTTCAGTGACATGACCCGGGGCGTCAGTTACGGGCACCCCTTCAGTGTCTTGACCCGGGGTGTCAGGGCCGGACACCCCTCCAGCACCATGGCCTGGGGATTGACGGCCGGGCACCGTTTCAATGCCATGACCCGGGGTGTGAGGGCCGGGCACCCCTTTAGTGCCATGAGCTGGGGTGTGAGGGCCGGGCACCCCTTTAGTGCCATGAAACGGGGTGTGAGGGCCGGGCACCCCTACAGAGCTATGAACCGGGGTGTGAGAGCCGGGCACCCCTTCACATGACACGGGGTGTGAGGGCCGGGGACCACAAAGTGCTTCATGGCCCGGGGTGTAAAGGGCCGGGCACCCCTTCAATGACATGACCCTGGGTGTGTGGGCTGGGCACCCTTTCAGTGCCATGACCCGGGGTATGAGGGCCGGGCACCCTTTCAGTGCCATGAAACGGGGTGTGAAGGCCTGGCACCCCTACAGTGCTCTGAAATGGGGTGTGAGGCCCGGGCACCCCTTCCCATGACCCGGGGTGAGAGGGCCGGGCACCCCTTCAGTGCCATGAATCTGGGTGTGAGGGCCGGGCACCCCTTCAGCCCCATGACCTGGGATGTGAGGGCCGGGCACCCTTTCAGTGCCATAAACCGGGGTGTGAGGGCCGGTCACTCCTTCAGTGCCATGACCCGGGGTGTGAGGGCTGGGCACCCCTTCAGCCCCATGACCCGGGATGTGAGGGCCGGGCAATCGTTTAGGTCTATGACCAGGGGTGTGAGGGCCGGGCACCCTTTCAGTGCCATGACCCGGGGTGTGAGGGCTGGCCATCCCTTCAATGACATGACCCGGGGCGTCAGTTACGGGCACCCCTTCAGTGTCTTGACCCGGGGTGTCAGGGCCGGACACCCCTCCAGCACCATGGCCCGGGGTTTGACGGCCGGGCACCGTTTCACTGCCATGACCCGAGGTGTGAGGGCCGGGCACCGCTACAGTGCTGTGAACTGGGGTGTGAGGCCCGGGCACCCCTCCAGCACCATGACCCAGGGTATGAGGGCCGGGCACCCCTTCAGTGCTATAACCCGGGGTGTGAGGGCCGAGCACCCTTTCAGTGCCATGATCCGGGGTGTGTGGGCCAGCCACTCCTTCAGTGCCATGACCCGGGGTGTGACGGCCGGGCACCCCTTCAGCCCCATGTCCCGAGGTGTGAGGGCCGGCGACCCATTTAGGTCTATAACCAGGTGTGTGAGGGCAGGGCACACCTTCAGTGCCATGGCCAGGGGTGTGACGGCTAGGCACCGCTTTAGTGACATGACCCGGGGTGTGAGGGCCGGTCACTCCTTCAGTGCCATGACCCGGGGTGTGAGGGCTGGGCACCCCTTCAGCCCCATGACCCGGGATGTGAGGGCCGGGCACTCGTTTAGGTCTATGGCCAGGGGTGTGAGAGCCTGGCAGCCCTTCAGTGCTATGACCCGGGGTGTGAGGGCCGAGCACCCTTTCAGTGCCATGTCCCGGGGTGTGAGGGCCAGCCACTCCTTCAGTGCCATGACCCGGGGTGTGACGGCCGGGCACCCCTTCAGCCCCATGTCCCGAGGTGTGAGGGCCGGCCACCCGTTTAGGTCTATAACCAGGTGTGTGAGGGCCGGTCACACCGTCAGTGCCATGGCCAGGAGTGTGACGGCTGGGCACCACTTCAGTGACATGACCCGGGGTGTGAGGGCCGGACACCCCTTCAGTGACATGACCCGGGGCGTCAGTTACGGGCACCCCTTCAGTGCCATGAGCCGGGGTGTGAGGGCCGGGCACCCCTTGAGTGCCATGAAACGGGGTGTGAGGGCCGGGCACAACTACAGAGCTATGAACCGGGGTGTGAGGGCCGGGCACCCCTTCACATGACACGGGGTGTGAGGGCCGAGCACCCGTTTAGGTCTATAACCAGGTGTGTGAGGGCCGGGCACCGCTTCAGTGCCATGTCCCGGGGTGTGAGGGCCGGGCACCCCTTTAGTGCCATGAGCAGGGGTGTGAGGGCCGGGCACCCCTTTAGTGCCATGAAACGGGGTGTGAGGCCTGGGCATGAAGGCCGGGCACCCTTTCAGTGACATGACCCGGGTGTGAGGGCCGGGAACCCTTTCAATGACATGACCCGGGGTGTGTGGGCAGGGCACCCTTTCAGTGCCATAACTCGGGGTGTGAGGGCCTGTCACTCCTTTAGTGCCATGACCCGGGGTGTGAGGGCGGGGCACACCTTCAGCCCCATGACCCGGGGTGTAAAGGCCGGGAACTCGTTTAGGTCTATGACCAGGGGTGTGAGGGCCGGGCACTCGTTTAGGTCTATGACCAGGGGTGTGAGGGCCGGGCACTCCATCAGCACCATGACCCGGGGTGTGATGGCCGGGAACCGCTTCAACCCCATGACCCGGGGTGTGAGGGCCGGGCACCTCTCAGCCACCATGACCCTGGGTGTGAGGGCCGGGCACCCTTTCAGTGCCATGAATCCGGGTGTGAAAGCCGCGCACCCCTTCAGCATCATGACCCGGGGTGTGAGCGCCAGGCACCCCTTCAGTGCCATGACCCGGGTTGTGAGGGCCGGGCAACCCTTCAGTGACATGACCCTGGGTGTGAGGACCGTGCAGCCCTTCAGTACCATGACCCGGGGTGTGATGGCTAGGCACCCCTTAAGTGCCATGATCCGGAGTGTTACAGCTGGGCACCCCTTCAGTGACACTGACAAGGGGTATGAGGGCCGGGAACCCTTTCAGTGACATGACCCGGGGTGTGGGGGCAGGGCACCCCTCCAGCACCATGACCCGGGGTTTGAGGGCCGGGAACCCCATCAGCACCATGACCCGGGGTGTGCGGGCCGGGAACCGCTTATACCCCATGAACCGGGGTGTGAGGGCCGGGCACCCCTCCGACACCATGACCCGGGGTTTGAGGGCCGGGCACCCTTTCAGTGCCATAAATCCTGGTGTGAAAGCCAGGCACACCTTCAGCACCATGACCCGGGGTGTGAGGAAGAGGCACCCCTTCAGTGCCATGACCCGGGGTGTGAGGGCCGGGAACCCCTTCAGTGACATGAGCCGGGGTGTGAGGGCCGGGCACCCCTTGAGTGCCATGAAACGGGGTGTGAGGGCCGGGCACAACTACAGAGCTATGAACCGGGGTGGAGGGCGGGCACCTTCACATGACAGGGGTGTGAGGCCGAGCACCCGTTTAGGTCTAGGTGTGTGAGGGCCGGGTACCGCGTCAGTGCCATGTCCCGGGGTGTGAGGGCCGGGCACCCCTTTAGTGCCATGAGCAGGGGTGTGAAGGCCGGGCACCCCTTTAGTGCCATGAAACGGGGTGTGAGGACCTGGCAACCCTACAGAGCTATGAATCGGGATGTGAGGGCCGGGCACCACTTCACATGACACGGGGTGTGAGGGCCGGGCAGCCCTTCATATGGCACGGGGTGTGAGGGCCGGGCACCTTTTCAGTGACATGACCCGGGGCGTCAGTTACGGGCACCCCTTCAGTGCCATGAGCCGGGGTGTGAGGGCCGGGCACCCCTTCAGTGATATGACCCGGGGTGTGAGGGCCGGGAACCGCTTCAACCCCATGACCCTTGGTGTGAAGGCGGGGCACCCCTTTAGGTCCATGACCCGGGGTGTGAGGGCCGTTCACCCCTTCAGTTCCATGACCCGGGGTGTGAGGGCCGAGCACCCCTTAGTGTCATGAACTGGGGTGTGAGGGCCGTGCACCCTTTCAGTGCCATGAAACGGGGTGTGAGGGCCGGGCACCCCTTCACATGACCCGTTGTGTGAGGGTCGGGCACCCCTTCAGTGAAATAGCTCGATTTCAGTGCCAAGAATCAGGGGTGTGAGGCGGGCACCCCATCAGCACATGACCGGGGTGTGATGGCCGAGGCCGCTTCAACCCCATGACCCGGGTGTGAGGCCAGGCACCTTCAGTGACATGACCCGAGGTGTGAGGAGGCACCCTCCAGCACCATGAAACAGGGTGTGAGGGCCGGGGAACCGCTTCAACCCCATGACCCGTGGTGTGAGGGCCAGCACCCCTTCAGTGCCATGACCCGGGGTGTTAGGGCGGGCACCCCTTCACTGTCATGAACCGGGTGTGTGGGCCGGGCACCCTTTCAGTGCCATGAAACAGGGTGTGAGGGCCAGGCACCAAAGTGCTGCAAACCGGGGTGAGGGCCGGGCACCCCTTCATGACCCAGGGGTGTGAGGGTCAGGCATCAGTGAAATGAATCAGGGTGTGGGGCCGGGCACCCTTCAGTGACATGACCCAGGGTGAGGGCCGGAAACCGCTTCAACCCCATGACCCGTGGTGTGAGGCCAGGCACCCCGTGGGTCCATGACCCGGGGTGTGAGGCCGTGCACCCCTTCAGTGTCATGAACCGGGGTTTGAGGCCGGGCACCCTTTCAGTGCCATGAAACAGGGGTGTGAGGCCAGGCACCCTACAGTGCTGCAAACCGGGGTGTGAGGCCGGGCACCCCTTCATGACCCAGGGGTGTGAGGTCAGGCACCCTTCAGTGAAATGAATCAGGGGTGTGAGGGCCAGGAACCCCTTCAGTGACATGACCTGGGGTGTGAGGGCCAGGACCCTTCAGTGACATGAATGGGGGTGTGAGGCCAGGCACCTTCAGCACCATGACCCAGAGTGTTAGGGCCAGGCTCGATTTCAGTGCCAGAATCAGGGGTGTGAGGTCAAGCACCCCTCCAGTGTTTATGACCAGGGGTGGTGGGCACCCTCCAGCATGACCCAGGGGTGAGGCCGGGAAACCCCTTCAACCCCATGACCCGTGGTGTAGGGCCCAGCACCTTGGGTCCATGACCCGGGGTGTGAGGCCGTGCACCTTCAAACCATCACCCGGGGTGTGAGGCCGGGCATCCCTTCAGTGTCATGAACCGGGTGTGAGCCAGGCACCCCTTTCCAGTGCAATGGGAAACAGGGGTGTGAGGCCAGGGCACCCCTGCAGCACTATGACCCGGGGTGTGAGGCCAGGCTCGATTTCAGTGCCATGAATCCCGGGGGGTGTGAGGGCCGGGCACCCCTCCAGCACCATGACCCGGGGTATGAGGGCCGGGCACCCCTTCAGTGCTATGACCCGGGGTGTGAGGACCGTGCACCCTTTCAGTGACATGACCCGGGGTGTGAAGGGCGGGCACCCCTTCAATGACATGACCCTGGGTGTGTGGGCCGGACACCCTTTCAGTGCCATGACCCGGGGTGTGCGGGCCGATCACTCCTTCGGTGCCATGACCCGGTGTGTGAGGGCCGGGCACCCCTTCAGCCCCATGACCCGAGGTGTGAGGGCAGGGCCACCCGTTTAGGTCTATAACCAGCTGTGTGAGGGCCGGTCACACCTTCAGTGCCATGGCCAGGGGTGTGACGGCCGGGCACCGCTTCAGTGCCATGACCCGGCGTATGAGGGCCGGGCACCCCTTTAGTGCCATGAGCCGGGGTGTGAGGGCCGGGCACCCCTTTAGTGCCATGAAACGGGATGTGAGGGCCGGGCACCCCTACAGAGCTATGAACCGGGGTGTGAGAGCCGGGCACCCCGTCACATGACACGGGGTAAGAGGGCCGGGAACCCTTTCAGTGCTATGACGCGGGGTGTGAGGCCCGGACACCCTTTCAGTGACATGACCCGGGGTGTGAGGGCCGGGCACCCCTTCAATGACATGACCCTGGGTGTGTGGGCTGGGCACCCTTTCAGTGCCATGACCCGGGGTGTGAGGGCCGGGCACCCCTTCAGTGCCATGAATCTGGGTGTGAAGGCCGGGCACCCCTTCAGCCCCATGACCCGGGATGTGAGGGCCGGGCATACCTTCAGTGACATGACCGGGGGCGTCAGGGCCGGGCACCCTTTCAGTGCCATGACCCGGGGTGTGAGGGCTGGCCATCCCTTCAGTGACATGACCCGGGGCGTCAGTTACGGGCACCCCTTCAGTGTCTTGACCCGGGGTTTCAGGGTCGGACACCCCTCCAGCACCATGGCCCGGGGTTTGACGGCCGGGCACCGTTTCACTGCCATGACCCGGGGTGTGAGGGCCGGGCACCCCTTCAGTGACATGACCCGGGGCGTCAGGGCCGGGCACCCTTTCAGTGCCATGACCTGGGGTGTGAGGGCTGGCCATCCCTTCAGTGACATTACCCGGGGCGTCAGTTACGGGCACCCCTTCAGTGTCTTGACCCGGGGTTTCAGGGTCGGACACCCCTCCAGCACCATGGCCCGGGGTTTGACAGACGGGCACCGCTTCAGTGCCATGTCCCGGGGTGTGAGGGCCGGGCACCCCTTTAGTGCCATGAGCCGGGATGTGAGGGCAAGGCACCCCTTTAGTGCCATGAAACGGGGTGTGAGGGCCGGGCAACCCTAAAGAGCAATGAATCGGGGTGTAAGTGCCGGGCACCACTTCACATGACATGGGGTTGAGGGCCGGGCAACCCTTCATATGACCCGGGGTGTGAGGGCCGGGCTCGATTTCAGTGCCATGAATCGGGGTGTGAAGGCCGGGCACCCCTCCAGCACCATGATCCGGGGTATGAGGGCCGGGCACCCCTTCAGTGCTATGACCCGGGGTGTGAGGTCTTGGCACCCTTTCAATGACATGACCCGGGGTGTGTGGGCCGGGCACCCGTTTGGGTCTATGACCAGGGGTGTGAGGCCAGGAACCCCTTGGTGACATGACCCGGGGCGTCAGGGCCGGGCACCCCTTCAGTGCCATGAGCCGGGGTGTGAGAGCCGGGCACCCCAGCAGTGCCAAGCGGGGTGTGAGGTGCGGGCACCCATTCAGTGCCATGAATCGGGGTGTGAGGCCGGCACCCCTTCAGCACCATGACCCTGGGTGTGAGGCTGGACATGATTTCAGTGCCATGAATCGGGGTGTGAGGCCGGGCACCCCTCTAGCACCATGACCCTGGGTATGAGGCCGGGCACCCCTTGAGTGCTATGACCCGGGGTGTGAGGGCCGGGCACCCTTCAGTGACATGACCCGGGGTGTGAGGGCCGGGCGCCCCTGCTATGAACCGGGGTGTGATGGCCGGGCCTTCATGACCACGGGGTGAGGGCCCGGCACCTTTGAGTGCCTTGAATCGGGTGTGATGGCCGGGCACCCTTCAACTCCCATGACCCGTGGTGTGAGCGCCTGGAACCGCTTCCCAACCCCATGGCCTGGGTGTAGGGCCAGGCACCCCTTTAGGTCCATGACCCGGGGTGAGGGCCGTTCACCGCTTTAGTGACATGACCCGGTGTGAGGCCAGGCACCCCTTTGGTGACATGTCCCGGGGTGTGAGGGCCGGGCACCCCTTTCCAGTGCCATGAAGCAGGGGTGTGAGGGCCGGGCACCCCTTCAACATGACCCAGGTAGGTGGACCGGGCACCCTTTCAGTGCCATGAACCGGGGGTGTGAGGCCAGTCACTCCTTCAGTGCCATGAACTTGGTGAGGGCAGGCACCCCTTTCTCAATGACATGACCCGAGTGAGTTTGCAGGCACCTTTCAGTGCCGCCGAACCCGGGGTGTGAGCCAGTCCTCCTTCAGTACACTGGCCTGGGTGTGAGGGCCGGGCACCCCTTCATGCCATGACCCGGTGTGAGGGCACGGGCTTTTCGTTTAGGTCTATGACCAGGGAATTTGTGAGCCGGGCACTCAGTGGAGTCTATGACCCACGGGTGAGACCGGGCACACCTTCCAGTGCCACCATGGCCAGGGTGTAAACGGCCAGGCACACGCCAGTGCCATGACCACCGGGGGTGTGAGGGCCGGCACCCCTTCAGTGACATGACAGGGGCGTCAGGGCGGGCACCTTCAGTGCCATGAGCAGGGGTGTGAGGGCCGGGCACCCTTCAGTGCCATGAAACGGGGTGTGAGGCCAGGCGCCCCTACAGAGCTATGAACCAGGGTGTGAGGCCGGGCACCCCTTCACATGACACGGGGTGTGAGGCCCGGCACTGAGTGCCTTGAATCGGGGTGTGATGGCCTGGAACCCCTTCAGCTCCATGACCCGTGGTGTGGCTGGGAACCGCTTCACCCCATGGCCTGGGGTGTAAGGCCGGGCACCTTTAGGTCCATGACCGGGTATGAGGGCCGTTCACCACTTCATGACATGACCGGGGTGTGAGAGCACCTTAGTGACATGTCCCGGGGTGTGAGGCGGGCACCCTTTCAGTGCCATGGCGGGGTGTGAGGGCCGGGCACCCCTTCAATGACATGACCGGGTAGGTTTACCGGGCACCCTTTCAGTGCCATGAACCGGGTGTGAGGCCGGTCACTCCTTCAGTGCCATGAAACGGCGTGTGAGGCGGGCACCCCTTCAATGACATGACCGGAGTGAGTGGACGGGCACCCTTTCAGTGCCATGAACCGGGGTGTGAGGCCAGTCCTCCTTCAGTGCCATGCCCGGGGTGTGAGGCAAGACCTTACCATGACCAGGGGTGTGAGGGCGGGCACTCGTTTGGGTCTATGACCAGGGGTGTGAGGCCGGGCACTCGTTTAGGTCTATGACCACGGGTGTGAGGACCGGGCACCTTCAGTGCCATGGCCAGGGGTGTGACGGCGGGCACCGCCTTCAGTGCCATGACCCAGGGTGTGAGGGCCAGGCACCCTTTCAGTGCCATGAATCAGGTGTGATGTCCGGGCACCCCTTCTGCTCCATGACCCGGTATGTGAGGGCCGGGCACCCTCAGCACCATAGCCCAGGGGTGAGGACCGGGCAGCTCAGCACCATGGCCAGGGGTGTTACGGCCAGGCACCCTTCAGTGCCATGACCCAGGGTGTGAGGGCCAGGCACCCCTTCAGTGCCATGAGTCAGGGGTGTAGGGCCAGGCACCACTTTAGTACATAACCAGGGGTGTGAGGGCCGGGCAAACCTTCAGTGCCATGGCCACGGGTGTGAGGGCCCGGCACTTCATCAGTGCCATGACCAGGGATGTGAGGGGCCAGTGCCCTTCAGTGACATGACCCGGAGTGTGAGGGCCTGGCACCCCTTTAGTGACATGACCCCGGGGGTGAGGGCCGGGCACCCCTTTCCACCATGACCCTGGGTGTGAGGGCCAGGCACCCCTTCCAGCACCACGACCCGGTGTGAGGCCGGGCACCCCTTCAGTTCCATGAACCGGGGTGTGAGGGCAGGCACCTTCAGTGACATGAACCGGATTGTGAGGGGCCGGGCACCCCTTTCAGTGCCATGAAACAGGGGTGGGCCGGGCACACCTCAGTGCTATGTCCCGGGGTGTGAGCCGGACACCTTTCAGTGCTGAAACAGGGTGTAAAGGCCGGGCACCTTCAGTGCTATGTCGGGGTGTGAGGGCCGGACACCTCAGTGACATGAACTGGGGTGTGAGGGCCGGGCACCCCTTCAATGACATGACCCGTAGTGGATGGGCCGGGCACGCTCCAGCACCATGGCCTGGGGCATGGCTGGCACCGCTTCAGTGCCATGACCCGTGTGAGGGCTGGGCACCCCTTTCAGTGCCATGAGTCGGGGTGTAGGGCCGGGCACCACTTTAGGTACATAACCAGGGGTGTGAGGGCCGGGCAAACCTTTCAGTGCCAAGTGGCCACGGGTGGAGGGGCCTCGGCACTCCATCAGTGCCATGACCAGGATGTGAGGGCTGGGTACCCCTTCAGTGACATGACCTGGAGTGTGAGGGCCTGGCACCCCTTTAGTGACATGACCTGGGTGTGAGGGCTGGGCAATCTTTCAGCACCATGACCCTGGGTGTGAGGGCCGGGCACCCTTCAGCACCACGACCCGGTGTGTGAGGGCTGGGCACCCTTCAAATTCCATGAACTGGGGTGTGTGAGGGCCGGGCACCCCTTCAGTGACATGAACCGGATTGTGAGGGCCGGGCACCTTTCAGTGCCATGAAACGGGGTGTAGCGCTGGGCACACCTCCAGTGCTATGTCCCGGGTGTGAGGGGTCGGACACTTTCTCAGTGCCAAGGAACGGGGTGTAAAGGCCGGGCACCCTTCAGTGCTATGTCCCGGGTGTGAGGGCCACACTCCTTTCAGTGACATGAACCGTGTGAGGGCCGGGCACCCTTTCAATGACATGACCTGAGTGGATGGGGCTGGGCAATCTTTCAGTGCCATGACCTGGGGTGTAAGGGCCGGTCACTCCTTCAGTGCCATGACCTGGGGTGAGGGCCAGGCACCCTTCAGCCCCATGACCTGGGCTGTGAGGGCTGGCACTGTTTAGGTCTATGACCAGGGGTGTGAGTGCTGGGAACCCCTTAGTGACATGAAATGGGCACAGGGCTGGCACCCTTCAATGCCATGAGCCGGGGTGTGTGGGCCGGGCACTTATCAGTGCCATGAAACGGGGTGAGGTCCGGGCACCTTCACATTACCTGGTGGGAGGGCTGGCACCCATTCAGTGCCATGAATCGGGGTGTGTGGCCGGGCACCCTTCAGCACCATACCTGGGGTGGGATGGCTGGGCATGATTTCAGTGCTAAGGACCGGGGTGTGTGAGGGCTGGGCACCCCTCTAGCACCATGATCCGGGGTATGAGGGCCGGGCACCCTTTGAGTGCTGGGTGACCTGGGTGTGTGAGGGGGCCGGGCACCCTTCAGTGACATGACCTGGGGTGTGAGGACTGGGAACCCTTCAATGACATGAACCTGAGGTGGACCGGCACCCTTTGAGTGCCATGACCTGGGTGTGAGGGCCGGTCACTCCTTCCAGTGCCATGACCGATGTGAGGGCCGGGCAACCCTTCAGCACTATGACCCGGGGTGTGTGTGGGCCGGGCTCGATTTCAGTGAAAAGAATCGGGTGTGAGGTCCGGGCACTCTCAAGCACCATGACTCAGGGTATGAGGGCCGAAAGCACCCATTCAATGACATGACCTGGGGTGTGGGCTGGGCCCCCCTTTCAGTGCCATGAACCGATGTGGTTGGGCACCTGTTTAGGTCTATAACCAGGTGTGAGGGCTGGGCATACCTTCTTCAGTGCCATGGCCAGGTGTGACGACCGGGCACCGCTTATGCCATGACCTGGGGTGTGGAGGGCCGGGCACTTCTTCAGTGACATGAACCAGGTGTGAGGGCCGGGCACCCCCTTCAAATGACACGGGTGTGTGAGGGCCGGGCACCCCTTCAGTGTTATGACCTGGTGCTCGGGGCTGACACTTCTCCTCCAGAACCATGGCCCGGGTGGGCGGGCCGGGCACCCTTTTCAGTTCCATGAACTGGTAAAGGGGCCGGGCACACCTCCAGCACCATGTCCCCTGGTATGAGGGTCAAGTACCCCTTCAGTTATGTTCCGGGGTGTGAGGGCCGGGCACCTTTTCAGTGACATGAACTGGGTGTGAGGGCCGGGCACCCCTTCAATGACATGACCTGTAGTGGATGGGCTGGCACTTTCTCAGTGCCATGACCCGGGGTGTGAGGGCCGGTCACCTTTCCAGTGCCATGACCTGGGTGTGAGGGCTGTGGCACCCTTCAGCCCCATGACCCGGGCTGTGGCCGGGCACTCGTTTAGGTCTGCTATGACCAGGGTGGAGTGCTGGGAACCCTTCAGTGACATGAACTGGGCTAAGTCAGGGCCGGGCACCCTTCAGTGCCAAGGAGCCGGGGTGTGAGGGCCGGGCACCCCATCAGTGCCATGAAACGGGGTGTGAGGTCCGGGGCACCTCTTCACATTACCTGGGTGTGGAGGGCCGGGCACCCATTCAGTGCCATGAATCGGGGTGTGAGGCTGGCACCCTTCAGCACTATGACCCGAGGTGTGAGGGCTGGGTGCATGATTTCAGTGCCATGAATCGGGTGAGGACCGGCACCCCTTTAGCACCATGATCCGGGTATGAGGGCTGGGCACCTTTGAGTGCTATGTGACCCGGGGTGTGAGGGCCGGGCACCCTTTCAGTGACATGAACCTGAGGTGTGGGCTGGCAATCTTTGAGTGCCATGACCTGGGGTGTGTGAGGGCCGAATACCTTTCCAGTGCCATGATCCGGGATGTGAGGGCCGGGCAACTTTCAGCACTATGACCCGAGGTGAGGGCCGGCCTGGATTTGCAGTGAAAAGAATCGGGTGTGAGGTCCAACCCCTCAAGCACCATGACCCAGGGTATGCGGCCGGGCACTCTTCAATGACATGAGACCTGGGTGTGGGCCGGGCCCCTTTCAGTGCCATGAACCAGGATGTGA
>NW_024734272.1:5000-12232 GCF_018991925.1 Homarus americanus | reverse complement strand
GAGAGAGAAAGAGAGAGAGAGAGAGATGTAGATTGAGAGAATGATATTATTGAGAGAGAAGACGAGGGAAATAGACTGGAGAGAGAGAGAGAGAGAGAGAGAGAGAGAGAGAGAGAGAGAGAGAGAGAGAAATGTGAATTAGTGTTTACTCCCACTCATAAGTATACAGTAGTATTAGTCAACTTATATTATACAGGGTCTCCAGTCCACATTAAAATGAAAACAACTTTGTAAAACCTTATAAACTTTTGATTGAATGATAACAGATTAATATCCACACACACACATTATAGTCAGTCTCTTCGAGTTTCATTTGGTGCATGGGTATATATCGTTTGGGTATAAGGTATAAGGCATCATTCGGGAGAGGTCAGGTCAGGTCAAAGTAAAGGTAAGGTCAGGGTAGGTGATCTCAGTGGCCAGGAAACGTGAATTTTTAAGTTGGGATGAATATTTTTTTTTGGGGGGGGAGGAGGGAGGGGGGAAGCGAGTATGATTTTATATGATGGTGATGAAGGAAGGAATAGAGGGAGAGATGGAGAGGAATTATGAAGGAGGGAAGGTTGAAGGAAAGATGAGAATAGGAAAAGGAAGGGAGGAAGGAGACAGGGAAAATTGAAAAACTGATAAAGATGATGGAAGGGTGAAAATAAAGAGGATGGCGAGGAAAGAAAGAAGGATAGAGGGAAGGAAAGAAAGAACGATAGAGGGAAGGAAAGAAATCACGAAAATTTTAAATGAAGAAATGAAGACGAAAATCAACAAAAAAATTAAATAAAAGAAGAAATAATCATGAGAGAAGAAAGAAGAGAAATTGCTGGATTGACAAACACGACAGCCACACGGACACGACAACAAGAGAGTATGTTAATTTGAGAAAAACTTGGTGGTTGTGATGTGTCTGTCTGTCTGTCTGTCGCTTCCTGTTGGTGTAGGATGATAATAAGCTGCTTAGATCTCTCTCTCTCTCTCTTTCTCTCATATCTACGTCAGGAGACGTGTGTGTGTGTGTGTGTGTGTACGTTGGCAACACAAGGTGTAATTGTCAGCTTGCTCGCCTCGCAAGCGAATGAACCCGGGTTCCATTTCCGGGCAGGGTGAGACCATGAGCAAGTTCCTTTGCGTCATTTACCTCTATCTACCCAACAGTAATTGGGGACCTGGATGTTAATCGATTCGCGCGTCGTGTTACGGGGTAATGGTTAGCCAGTACAGTTGGCCACGGACTATTCCTTGACACTGGGTGACTCAGCTCATTAACTCAGGGTGTGGTTGTTGTGTTGGCGACAGCTTCAACACCTTAAACAAATTCACGCCTAGGTGGCCCTTGGGCCTGGCCATTCTCATTACAGGAGGGGCAACCATTATAATAAAAAATAAAAAAAAAACGATCATCAACTTCAGGTACACCAATCATCCTTGTAAAAAAATCCTGATTGAATAATTTCCTCAGTAACATACAAGTGAACCAAACTTGGGTACTACACAACTACAGTATCACTCAATGACTTATTTTACACTATATCTACTACCACTTAACATTTCTATATCAGTTCAACAACCATCACTCAACCTTGTTCTATTTTATTTAAAGTTCGTTAATCAATAAGAGGAATTATTATCACAACACAAGCATTCATTAATCAGTCTCCATTGTGAATCATTTTGCTGGGGTGTGTGGGAGGATTACGCTGGATAATAACTTTAGTGTTTTGTATATCCAGAAGAATCTTAACTCCAGCTTACTCCAACTAATAACTAACCTAATCTAACACAACCTAACCTAATCTAATCTAACCTAACCTGAAAAATCTGCACGACAACTTACTCCAACTAATAACTAACCAAACATAAGCTAACATAATTACAGACACACACACACACACACACACACACACACACACACACACGAACCATAAATATGTTATATGGAACATAAATATAACTTCCAAAATCACTCTCATATACTTCCTAACCGCGGCCTGACGACATAGTACACCTGCAACGTTCTGTCAGGGCTCAGGTCGAGGCTCCTCCTTACTCATCATCTATACGTGTGTGTGAGTGTGAGATGTTTCCTAGTATGTAATAAAAAAGGCGGGGATCCGCTTTTGAATTTTGCCACATACAACGGCTAGTTTATTGTGCACCCATATTCATCCCGTGAACGGTAGCGTAGGCAGATTATAGTTAAACAGTACAAGTCAGAATATTATGGAACTGAATGTTAAAAACAATGTATTTCCAAAAAATTATTTGTTTAGTTCTGTACAGTACATCGCCCTCTCCCTCAACCTGCCATTATTCAATAAATTATTTGTTCCCTCGTTCTAACAAGAGATACACGATAACATATCCTATTTGAAGATAAAAATACACTGTCCAGGAAGAGTCATAACAAACTTGGGGGTTATCTGAGAGAGAGAGAGAGAGAGATGTAGATTGAGAGAAAGATATTATTGAGAGAGTAGACGAGGGAAATAGACTGGAGAGAGAGAGAGAGAGAGAGAGAGAGAGAGAGAGAGAGAGAGAGAGAGAGAGAGAGAGATAGAGAGAGAGAGAGAGAGAGAGAAACAATATCTTCTACAGTACAATTATATACTATGACCACCATGACCCCCGGAGATCTGTACCTCTTGGCTCCTGACCTCTGTTGACCTTGTGTATACTCACCCAATTGACCTTTCCTGCCCTATCTCGCCCATTCCTCTTACAGTCAAGGGCTGGGGGGCCTAGGGGGGGGGGAAGGAGGGGAATGGTTCTGTAAGCATAGTTGAGGTTAGGTTAGGTTAGGTTCAAATGAGTGATAGATCAGGTCCCATGGTTAGTTTATCTCTCTCTCTCTCTCTCTCTCTCTCTCTCTAACACATATATATCCCTATTCTGTAAAATCGTGTGGTTATTTATATATACTCACTGTTGATATTCCGGGAGAGAGAAAGAGAGAGAGAGAGAGAGATGTAGATTGAGAGAAAGATATTATTGAGAGAGTAGACGAGGGAAATAGACTGGAGAGAGAGAGAGAGAGAGAGAGAGAGAGAGAGAGATGTGAATTAGTGTTTACTCCCACTCATAAGTATAGTATTAGTCAACTTATATTATACAGGGTCTCCAGTCCACATTAAAATGAAAACAACTTTGTAAAACCTTATAAACTTTTGATTGAATGATAACAGATTAATATCCACACACACACATTATAGTCAGTCTCTTCGAGTTTCATTTGGTGTATGGGTATACATCGTTTGGGTATAAGGTATAAGGCATCATTCTGGAGAGGTCAGGTCAGGTCAAAGTAAAGGTAAGGTCAGGATAGGTGATCACAGTGGCCAGGAAACGTGAATTTTAAGTTGGGATGAATATTTTTTTTGGGGGGGGGGGAAGCGAGTATGATTTTATATGATGGTGATGAAGGAAGGAATAGAGGGAGAGATGGAGAGGAATTATGAAGGAGGGAAGGTTGAAGGAAAGATGAGAATAGGAAAAGGAAGGGAGTAAGGAGACAGGGAAAATTGAAAAACTGATAAAGATGATGGAAGGGTGAAAATAAAGAGGATGGCGAGGAAAGAAAGAAGGATAGAGGGAAGGAAAGAAAGAAGGATAGAGGGAAGGAAAGAAAGAAGGATATGAGGGAAGGAAAGAAATCACGAAAATTTTAAATGAAGAAATGAAGACGAAAATCAACAAAAAAATTAAATAAAAGAAGAAATAATCATGAGAGAAGAAAGAAGAGAAATTGCTGGATTGACAAACACGACAGCCACACGGACACGACGACAAGAGATTATGTTAATTTGAGAAAAACTTGGTGGTTGTGACGTGTCTGTCTGTCTGTCTGTCGCTTCCTGTTGGTGTAGGATGATAATAAGCTGCTTAGATCTCTCTCTCTCTCTCTCTCTCTCTCTCTCTCTCTCTCTCTCTCTCATATCTACGTCAGGAGACGTGTGTGTGTGTGTGTGTACGTTGGCAACACAAGGTGTAATTGTCAGCTTGCTCGCCTCGCAAGCGAATGAACCCGGGTTCCATTTCCGGGCAGGGTGAGACCATGAGCAAGTTCCTTTGCGTCATTTACCTCTATCTACCCAACAGTAATTGGGGACCTGGATGTTAATCGATTCGCGCGTCGTGTTACGGGGTAATGGTTAGCCAGTGCAGTTGGCCACGGACTATTTCTTGACACTGGGTCACTCAGCTCATAACTCAGGGTGTGGTTGTTGTGTTGGCGACAGCTTCAACACCTTAAACAAATTCACGCCTAGGTGGCCCTTGGGCCTGGCCATTCTCATTACAGGAGGGGCAACCATTATAATAATAAAAAAAGAAAAAAGAAAAAAACGATCATCAACTTCAGGTACACCAATCATCCTTGTAAAAAAATCCGGATTGAAAAATTTCCTCAGTAACATACAAGTGAACCAAACTTGGGTACTACACAACCACAGTATCACTCAATGACTTATTTTACACTATATCTACTACCACTTATCATTTCTATATCAGTTCAACAACCATCACTCAACCTTGTTCCATTTTATTTAAAGTTCGTTAATCAATAAGAGGAATTATTATCACAACACAAGCATTCATTAATCAGTCTCCATTGTGAATCATTTTGCTGGGGTGTGTGGGAGGATTACGCTGGATAATAACTTTAGTGTTTTGTATATCCAGAAGAATCTTAACTCCAGCTTACTCCAACTAATAACTAACCTAATCTAACATAACCTAACCTAATCTAATCTAATCTAACCTAACCTGAAAAATCTCCACAACAACTTACTCCAACTAATAACTAACCAAACATAAGCTAACATAATTACAGACAGACAGACAGACACACACACACACACACACACACACACACACACATAAACCATAAATATGTTATATGGAACATAAATATAACTTCCAAAATCACACTCATATACTTCCTAACCGCGGCCTGACGAAATAGTACACCTGTAACGTTCTGTCAGGGCTCAGGTCGAGGCTCCTACTTACTGATCATCTATACGTGTGTGTGAGTGTGAGATGTTTCCTAGTATATAATAAAAAGGGCGGGGATCCGCTTTTGAATTTTGCCACATACAGCGGCTAGTTTATTGTGCACCCATATTCATCCCGTGAACGGTAGCGTAGGCAGATTATAGTTAAACAGTAGAAGTCAGAATATTATGGCACTGAATGTTAAAAACAATGTATTTCAAAAAAATTATTTGTTTAGTTCTGTACAGTACATCGCCCTCTCCCTCAACCTGCCATTATTCAATAAATTATTTGTTCCCTCGTTCTAACAAGAGATACACGATAACATATCCTATTTGAAGATAAAAATACACTGTCCAGGAAGAGTCATAACAAACTTGGGGGTTATCTGAGAGAGAGAGAGAGAGAGAGAGAGAGAAACAATACCTTCTACAGTACAGTTATATAGTATGACCACCATGACCCACGGAGATCTGTACCTCTTGGCTCCTGACCTCTGTTGACCTTGTGTATACTCACCCAGTTGACCTTTCCTGCCCTATCTCGCCCATTCCTCCTACAGTCAAGGGCTGGGGGGCCGAGGGGGTGGGGGACGGAGGGGAATGGTTCTGTAAGCATAGTTGAGGTTAGGTTAGGTTAGGTTCAAATGAGTGATAGATCAGGTCCCATGGTTAGTTTATCTCTCTCTCTCTCTCTCTCTCTCTCTCTCTCTCTCTAACACATATATATCCCTATTCTGTAAAATCTTGTGGTTATTTATATTTACTCACTGTTGATATTCTGGGAGAGAGAAAGAGAGAGAGAGAGAGAGATGTAGATTGAGAGAAAGATATTATTGAGAGAGAAGACGAGGGAAATAGACTGGAGAGAGAGAGAGAGAGAGAGAGATGTGAATTAGTGTTTACTCCCACTCATAAGTATAGAATTAGTCAACTTATATTATACAGGGTCTCCAGCCCACATTAAAATGAAAACAACTTTGTAAAACCTTATAAACTTTTGATTGAATGATAACACAATAATATCCACACACACACACATTATAGTCAGTCTCTTCGAGTTTCATTTGGTGTATGGGTATATATCGATTGGGTATAAGGTATAAGGCATCATTCGGGAGAGGTCAGGTCAGGTCAAAGTAAAGGTAAGGTCAGGGTAGGTGATCTCAGTGGCCAGGAAACGTGAATTTTTAAGTTGGGATGAATATTTTTTTTTTGGGGGGGGAAGCGAGTATGATTTTATATGATGGTGATGAAGGAAGGAATAGGAGATGGAAGGAAGGTATGAAGGAGGAAGGTTGAAGGAAGATGAGAATAGAAGGAAGGAGAAGAGACAAAGGAAAAGTGAAAAAAACTGATAAAAGATGATGGAAGGGGTGAAAATAAAGAGGATGGCGAGGAAAGAAAAGAAGGATAGGAAGGAAAAAGAAAAGAGGATAGAGAAAGAAATCAAAAAGAACTAAATGAAGAAATGAAGACGAAAATCAAAAAAAAAATTAAATAAAAGAAGAAATAATCATGAGAGAAGAAAGAAGAGAAATTGATGGATTGACAAACACGACAGCCACACGGACACGACGACAAGAGATTATGTTAATTTGAGAAAAACTTGGTGGTTGTGATGTGTCTGTCTGTCTGTCTGTCTGTCTGTCGCTTCCTGTTGGTGTAGGATGATAATAAGCTGATTAGATCTCTCTCTCTCTCATATCTACTTCAGGAGACGTGTGTGTGTGTGTGTATGTGTGTGTGTGTGTGTGTGTGTGTGTGTGTGTGTGTGTGTGTGTATGTGTGTGTGTGTGTGTGTGTTTGTGTGTGTGTGTGTGTGTGTGTGTGTGTGTGTGTGTGTGTGTGTGTGTGTGTGTGTGTGTGTGTGTGTGTGTGTGCGTGTGTGTGTGCGTGCGTTGCCGACACACGGTGTAATTGTCAGCTTGCTCGCCTCGCAAGCGAATGAACCCGGGTTCCATTTCCGGGCAGGGTGAGACCATGAGCAAGTTCCTTTGCGTCATTTACCTCTATCTACCCAACAGTAATTGGGGACCTGGATGTTAATCGATTCGCGCGTCGTGTTACGGCGTAATGGTTAGCCAGTGCAGTTGGCCACGGACTATTCCTTGACACTGGGTCACTCAGCTCATTAACTCAGGGTGTGGTTGTTGTGTTGGCGACAGCTTCAACACCTTAAACAAATTCACGCCTCGGTGGCCCTTGGGTCTGGCCAACTTCAGGTACACCAATCATCCTTGTAAA
>NW_024734272.1:0-2500 GCF_018991925.1 Homarus americanus | reverse complement strand
TTCCTACTTCAGGAGACGTGTGTGTGTGTGTGTGTGTGTGTGTGTGTGTGTGTGTGTGTGTGTGTGTGTGTGTGTGTGTGTGTGTGTGTGTGTGTGTGTGTGTGTGTGTGTGTGTGTGTGTGTGTGTGTGTGTGTGTGTGTGTGTGTGTGTGTGTGTGTGTGTGTGTGTGTGTGTGTGTGTGTGTGCGTTGCCGACACACGGTGTAATTATCAGCTTGCTCGCCTCGTAAGTCAATGAACCCGGGTTCCATTTCCGGGCAGGGTGAGACCATGAGCAAGTTCCTTTGCGTCATTTACCTCTATCTACCCAACAGTAATTGGGGACCTGGATGTTAATCGATTCGCGCGTCGTGTTACTGGGTAATGGTTAGCCAGAGCAGTTGGCCACGGACTATTCCTTGACACTGGGTCACTCAGCTCATTAACTCAGGGTGTGGTTGTTGTGTTGGCGACAGCTTCAACACC
Organism: Homarus americanus; assembly: GCF_018991925.1. Classification (NCBI taxonomy): domain Eukaryota; kingdom Metazoa; phylum Arthropoda; class Malacostraca; order Decapoda; family Nephropidae; genus Homarus; species Homarus americanus. The sequence goes on along the minus strand of NW_024734272.1, from coordinate 2,035 downwards.
TTAAACAAATTCATGCCTAGGTGGCCCTTGGGCCTGGCCACTCTCATTACAGGAGGGGCAACCATTATAATAATAAAAAAAAACAAATAAAAAACGATCATCAACTTCAGGTACACCAATCATTCTTGTAAAAAAATCCTGATTGAATAATTTCCTCAGTAACATACAAGTGAACCAAACTTGAGTACTACACAACTACAGTATCACTCAATGACTTATTTTACACTATATCTACTACCACTTAACATTTCTATATCAGTTCAACAACCATCACTCAGCCTTGTTCCATTTTATTTAAAGTTCGTAAATCAATAAGAGGAAATATTCTCACAACACAAGCATTCATTAATCAGTCTCCATTGTGAATCATTTTGCTGGGGTGTGTGGGAGGATTACGCTGGATAATAACTTTAGTGTTTTGTATATCCAGAAGAATCTTAACTCCAGCTTACTCCAACTAATAACTAACCTAATCTAACACAACCTAACCTAATCTAATCTAACCTAACCTGAAAAATCTCCACGACAACTTACTCCAACTAATAACTAACCAAACATAAGCTAACATAATTACAGACAGACAGACAGACAGACACACACACACACACACACACACATACACACACACACACACACACATACACACACACACACACACACACACACACACACACACACACACACACACACACACACATAAACCATAAATATGTTATATGGAACATAAATAGAACTTCCAAAATCACTCTCATATACTTCCAAACCGCGGCCTGACGAAATAGTACACCTGTAACGTTCTGTCAGGGCTCAGGTCGAGGCTCCTCCTTACTGATCATCTATACGTGTGTGTGAGTGTGAGATGTTTCCTAGTATGTAATAAAAAAGGCGGGGATCCGCTTTTGAATTTTGCCACATACAGCGGCTAGTTTATTGTGCACCCATATTCATCCCGTGAACGGTAGCGTAGGCAGATTATAGTTAAACAGTAGAAGTCAGAATATTATGGCACTGAATGTTAAAAACAATGTATTTCCAAAAAATTATTTGTTTATTTCTGTACAGTACATCGCCCTCTCCCTCAACCTGCCATTATTCAATAAATTATTTGTTCCCTCGTTCTAACAAGAGATACACGATAACATATCCTATTTGAAGATAAAAATACACTGTCCAGGAAGAGTCATAACAAACTTGGGGGTTATCTGAGAGAGAGAGAGAGAGAGAGAGAGAGAGAGAGAGAGAGAGAGAAACAATACCTTCTACAGTACAGTTATATACTATGACCACCATGACCCACGGAGATCTGTACTTCTTGGCTCCTGACCTCTGTTGACCTTGTGTATACTCACCCAGTTGACCTTTCCTGCCCTATCTCGCCCATTCCTCCTACAGTCAAGGGCTGGGGGGCCGAGGGGGGGGGACTTAGGGGAATGGTTCTGTAAGCATAGTTGAGGTTAGGTTAGGTTAGGTTCAAATGAGTGATAGATCAGGTCCCATGGTTAGTTTATCTCTCTCTCTCTCTCTCTAACACATATATATCCCTATTCTGTAAAATCGTGTGGTTATTTATATTTACTCACTGTTGATATTCTGGGAGAGAGAAAGAGAGAGAGAGAGATGTAGATTGAGAGAAAGATATTATTGAGAGAGTAGACGAGGGAAATAGACTGGAGAGAGAGAGAGAGAGAGAGAGAGAGAGATGTGAATTAGTGTTTACTCCCACTCATAAGTATAGTATTAGTCAACTTATATTATACAGGGTCTCCAGTCCACATTACAATGCAAACAACTTTGTAAAACCTTATAAACTTTTGATTGAATGATAACAGATTAATATCCACACACACACATTATAGTCAGTCTCTTCGAGTTTCATTTGGTGTATGGGTATATATCGTTTGGTTATAAGGTATAAGGCATCATTCGGGAGAGGTCAGGTCAGGTGAAAGTAAAGGTAAGGTCAGGGTAGGTGATCTCAGTGGTCCAGGAAACGTGAATTTTTAAGTTGGGATGAATATTTTTTTTTGGGGGGAGG
>NW_024734271.1:0-9732 GCF_018991925.1 Homarus americanus | reverse complement strand
GATGGTGTTATATGTAGTGATGATGGATGCTATTATATGTAATGATGATAGGATGGTTCTATATGTAGTGATGGATGGTGTTATATGTAGTGATGATGGATGATGTTATATGTAGTGATGATAGGATGGTTTTATATGTAGTGATGATGGATAGAGTTATATGTAGTGATGATGGATGATGTTATATGTAGTGATGATGGGTGGTGTTATATGTAGTGATGTTGGATGGTGTTACATGTAGTGATGATGGATGTTATTATATGTAGTGATGATAGGTTGGTTTTATATGTAGTGATGATGGATGGTGTTATATGTAGTGATGATGCATGATGTTATATGTAGTGATGATGGGTGGTGTTATATGTAGTGATGCTGGATGGTGTCTTATGTAGTGATGATGGATGGAGTTATATGTAGTGATGATGGATGATGTTATATGTAGTGATGATGGTTGGTGTTATATGTAGTGATGTTGGATGGTGTTATATGTCGTGATGGATGGTTCTATATGTAGTGATGGTGGATGGTGTTATATGTAGTGATGATGGATCGTGTTATATGTAGTGATGATGGATAGTGTTATATATAGTGATGATGATGGATGGTGTTATAAGTAGTGATGATGGATGTTATATGTAGTGATGAAGGATGGTGTTAGTGAAGATTGTGAAGTGAGATGTAGTGAAGATTGTGAAGTGAGGTGTAGTGAAGATTGTGAAGTGAGATGTAGTGAAGATTGTGAAGTGAGATGTGGTGAAGATTGTGAAGTGAGATGTAGTGAAGATTGTGAAGTGACATGTAGTGAAGATTGTGAAGTGAGATGTAGTGAAGATTGTGAAGTGACATGTAGTGAAGATTGTGAAGTGAGATGTAGTGAAGATTGTGAAGTGACATGTAGTGAAGATTGTGAAGTGAGATGTAGTGAAGATTGTGAAGTGACATGTAGTGACGATTGTGAAGTGAGATGTAGTGAAGATTGTGAAGTGAGATGTAGTGAAGATTGTGAAGTAAGATGTAGTGAAGATTGTGAAGTGAGATGTAGTGAAGATTGTGAAGTGAGATGTAGTGAAGATTGTGAAGTGAGATGTAGTGAAGATTGTGAAGTGAGATGTAGTGAAGATTGTGAAGTGAGATGTAGTGAAGATTGTGAAGTAAGATGTAGTGAAGATTGTGAAGAGAGATGTAGTGAAGATTGTGAAGTGAGATGTAGTGAAGATTGTGAAGTGAGATGTAGTGAAGATTGTGAAGTGAGATGTAGTGAAGATTGTGAAGTGAGATGTAGTGAAGGTTGTGAAGTGAGATGCAGTGAAGATTGTGAAGTGAGATGTAGTGAAGATTGTGAAGTGAGATGTGGTGAAGATTATGAAGTGAGATGTAGTGAAGATTGTGAAGTGAGATGTAGTGAAGATTGTGAAGTAAGATGTGGTAAAGATTGTGGAGTAAGATGTGGTAAAGATTGTGAAGTGAGATGTAGTGAAGATTGTGAAGTGAGATGTAGTGAAGATTGTGAAGTGAGATGTAGTGAAGATTGTGAAGTGAGATGTAGTGAAGATTGTGAAGTGAGATGTAGTGAAGATTGTGTAGTGAAATGTAGTGAAGATTGTGAAGTGAGATGTAGTGAAGATTGTGAAGTGAGATGTAGTGAAGATTGTGAAGTGAGATGTAGTGAAGATTGTGAAGTAAGATTATATAGTAAACTGTAGTAAGTGAGGTTAAACGAACGCGGGTTATTCTGTAGTGTATCCGTGTCTTGTTAACGTGGAACCAACATGGCGGTGGTTCTCAATATAGATACGTTATTTTGCCGGGAATTTCTGTCAAAACGAAATATGAATCAACCATATTTAGCCTAAATTAACCTAGCGGCTTTATTATATATTCTAAGATGTTTAAGTTGGATAGATCAGATCAGGTTAGGTTAAGTCAGGTTGGGTTAGGTTAGGTTAATTTTGTTAATTTTGCCACTTAGAGGCTAGTTTATTGTGCCCCCCATACTCATCCTGTGAGCCGTAGCGCAAAGAGATTACAAAGTGGTGTTAGATGAGGTAGGTGGTTAAGTTAAGTTTCAATAGGTTAGGTTAGATTACGTCAGGTTGGGTTAAGTTAGGTTAGGTAGGTAATAAGTAGATAGGTTACGGTCGGTAGGTGGGAAAGTTAGGTTTGATTAGGTTAGCTTATGTCAGACTGGGAGGTTAGGTTCGATTATGTCAGGTTAGGTTCGATTATGTCAGGTTAGGTTAGATTACGTCAGGTTAGGTTAGATTACGTCAGGTTAGGTTAAATTACGTCAGGTTAGGTTAGATTATGTCAGGTTAGGTTCGATTATGTCAGGTTAGGTTCGATTATGTCAGGTTAGGTTAGATTACATCAGGTTAGGTTAGATTATGTCAGGTTAGGTTAGATTATGTCAGGTTAGGTTAGATTATGTCAGGTTAGGTTAGATTATGTCAGGTTAGGTTAGATTATGTCATGTTAGGTTAGATTATGTCAGGTTAGGTTAGATTACAGGTTAGGTTAGATTATGTCAGGTTAGGTTAGATTATGTCAGGTTAGGTTAGATTATGTCAGGTTAGGTAAGTAGGTGGAGGTGGGTAAAAAAGGTTAGGTTAGGTCGGCAGGTTTTAGTGTAGGAGCTTAAGTAATCCCGTAAAAATTTCATGTTAATTTTTGACACCATACATTATAATAATCCTTATAAACTATGTTAAGGAACTGTGGTGTAATTTTTTCTGAACGGTTTATTATAAGTTTTATGCCATTAAAGAAGTTTTATCAAAGAGCGGCGTAATGAACCACAGACGTATTACCATTAAGTCCTAAGTAACTTAAAACATGACTAATAACCTATGAACATGTAGTATTATATGATTACAATTTAACATAATATATTATGAATGCTGTTATAATATCTTAAGTGTGTTACAAACATGGCTGCTCATATATGCCATCCTGTCTCTGGCAAAGAAGAGATTGCAGTAAGTAAAATTAATTGCTTAAGACAAATACTGGAAATTAAACATATACATATTACCATTATCTGAAAAGCTTAGAACCACCGTTTTATATTTATTAAAAGTTTGTAGTGTTATACATCATGTGTATACAAGTCACAAGTTATTATTTACGACATTGCTTCAGTCCTCGTCATCAGAGTCTTCTGTGTACAACAGATTCCTTCACCTTGTTTAGGCATTTCTCATCATCTGCTTGACAGTTACACATCTCGGTGCATGCCATGCTATTCTTTCTGATTCTTTCTGTATGAACATGACAATGATCCACATTTCCTGACGCCACATCCACATTTAACAAGTTCTGTGATTGCTTCTGGAGCTGGTGGTTGGTCTGGTATTACTAGTGTGAAACAGTCATTGTCAATCTTCCCTGCCATGCTCTAATTGTGAAAGCATTTTACTGTCTGCATCACAAGACCACAGAAGAGCTTGATACCTTCCTCTCAATATATGATACTTTAGAGTTGCTGCAGTCGCTGGTAGTTCTCCAGCTTCTGCCTGCATTATCTTGAAGAGATGCCATCTAAGTTTTGACAGTTTAGTGAAAGTCATTCGTGGACAGTAGAGCTTAAATACAAATTCCTCTAGACCAATATACATGTCTGCTGGAGGGCATTTGGTCTACTCAGCATCTTGAATGCATCTAGGACTTTTGTGTTAGATTTCATCAAAGTGCTCCAACATGCTTTCTTTCCTTTGCCAACAAATTTTCCAATGCAGTCAGATCCTGTGAAGGCATGGAAACCTGTAAGGCTCTCTGCCCAATGTGTCGTCGCTCACCAGTTCCTGTTATCATACTTGTATTTTCTCCAAGTTGAGGCTGCTTTAATATGCCAAACACATCAGTGTCTGGTGACTTGACATGTACAGTGCTGCCCTTCTGTGATGCATATACTGTATGTCCTGCTTAAGTTCTATAACTTGTGATAGCAATTTGATGGTTGAAGTCTTATTTGCTGCTTTCCACGACAGAAGATTAACCTTGGACAGCTTTTCCCAGATGCTCAATGGACCAACAATACGTTCCTTGACAAAATTTTCATAATTTTGTCTTCCAACTTCATATGCACATAGATTGTCATATTTGGTATTTTCTGGCATTACAGCTCCAGTTACCAAGTTTATAAGAGCATCATTTTCCTGGGATTACAGTCGCCAATAACATTGTGTAGCTTCTGTACATCAGCATATTGACAGCTGACAATAGCTGTAGAGAGCTCATGGTGTTCTGTTCTTTTGTAATCTTTATGAGTTTGATATTTTATGTAATGAACTTAATTTGAAAACCCAAATGGTAGTATATGATCTTTTATCACCTTAGACACTCTGTGCGTCATGCCTCTCAAGTGATTTTTTTCCTCTCTTACTTCTCTGGACAAATACGACCTTTATCCCATCAGAAAAAATATCACCATATATTTTCTTAATCTACAGGTGCCAAGGTTTAAAATGACGGATGGTGTTAAAAATTAACCTGAAATTTTTACGTGACCACATATTGTCTTGTTGAGTTTCTGAGAGAACTTCACGGCTAAATAGCGCTTCTGTATTGATAGCCGGTACATGTCGTAATATCCACCGCTCATAGTTAAATCTTTATGTCCGTTTATTTTGTCCTAATTTAAGTATCAAAGAGTGTTTTCATTTTTAAGTATCTTAAGTATCTTTTTTCCTCACTCTTAAGTATCTAAGTATGATTTTTTTTTCATTTTTAAGTAACTAACCATATTTTTGTTTTCATTATAAAATGTGATTGATATAGACAACAGAAGTAAATATCAGCTGGAGGTCGTAAACGAAGCTGATGTGAAGTATTTTGACTCACTGTTCCCACGAACTAATTGCTTCTCTGGTTTATACCGAAGAAATAAAACCGTCAACGAACCATCCGATTCAAATGTGTCTTAGGCGATACAGGGTGTTTAGGCGTCATTCTGATACCAAGAATGACTTTGTGTACTGTGGTGAAGCTGGGGGTAGGATAGGGTTGGGTTGGGTTGGGATGGGTTAGGATTACGCATGTGTGGGTATATTCTGTCGCATTTTATAGGTATCTTGCGTCTTTCTCTTTATTCCTTCTGTATCATGAGTATCTGTGTCTATTAATACACCACCTCGCAGGATAGTGGAAGAGGAATGGATAGTAACGAGATAATATTCTTCTTACATATACCTTAGCTTGATTACAGGTAACACCAGGTAGAAGTTACGTGACTCTTAAGAGTTTTCCTCGACTTGGCTGATTCAACTGTAAGACTTGCTGTATTTATCCTTATTAAAATCCTCCACCTGTAAGACCCTCCACTTGTAAGACTCTCCACCTGTAAGACCCTCCGCTTGTAAGACTCTCCACTTGTAAAACCCTTTATGGATTTGAAATACCTTCTCGTCTTGGCTCCACTAGTACTGTACACACCCTCTCTAGCCTTAGTTTACAGTAATGTTGAAGTATATAATGAAGACTCACAGCTCATGGGTTAGAAAAACAAAAGATGCTTGTTTTATTTATTTATTTATTTATTTATTTATAGCTTATTTTAGAATCCCCGAAAGTTAGAACAAAATGGCTGACGGGACTCACAAGCGGGCGATGTTTACAGTATGGACCAAGAATAAAAATTAAATGAAAAATAAAATAAATAAATCGTAAATTGGTGCATTGTTTCTCCAGGGGTAATTATAGAAGTACAAATGTTCTCCAGCAGTGGGTAACGATCATAGCCACGTATAGAGCTTCTAACGCAGGTAGATTGATATATAGATGCATTACCTGGAGTTAGTGGGTTACAGGGGCCTCCTACAGTGGGTTACAGGGGCCTCCTACACGATAATATTAAAGGTGTTTTTTCCTTCTGTTTTTGGCACTTGAGGTGTTTAGGTTAGGTTTAATTAAAATGGTTTAGTTATAATAGTTATATTACGATAAGTTAAGTTGAATTTAGAACTTTTGATTTGCATATATCGTGTTTTAGAAGGATTTGTTAGCTAATAAGTTTAATTTGGATAAGTTTAGTTTAATTTAGATCATTTGATTTTACAAGGTCGTATTATAATGACTGGGAACCATATAGAAAACTGTTAGAGAAATAAATATTTCTACGGCAGTGAATGAGTAAGTCAATAAGTGGTGTATAGAGTTGCTGACGCAACTTAAACGGTATATACTGTACATTATATGTTATCAGAGCTTTCCTGTTGTACGTAACCGCCTCCGTCAAAGTGTCTTACTGGCTCATGTGAAGATTAGCCTCTAGTTTATTTAACCTCAAGATTAACTACACTGGCATTGCCTGACCTGACCTGACCTGACCTACCCTACCCTACCTTACCCTACCCTACCCTACCCTACCCTACCCTAACCTAACCTAACCTAACTTAACTTCCCAAGTAGCGTTAGGTTAATCATTAGTTGAAATAAGCTGGGAGGGTTAATCTTCAGGTAATCTATCTTAGATCACTTGGTTTAGTAGAGGCCTTCCTCATTTTGTTATGAGTGGAGAGGACTTACACGTTCACAGATCATCGTCAAATCAAGGCAGATATTGAATACTTTGTTTACCTTCTTAGGCTTAATACATCTAACAATTCATAAGATTCGATTCGGCTCTCAATACAATAGTAATTAGATTACGCATTCTAACAAATTGGCTAGGTGGTCAAAGAAACCAGATTTATTGTTTGACCTTAGTGAATGAGAAACTCCGAAGAGAAGCCAGGTAAACATCCTTAAGAGCAGCTCTGTGTGTTCTTACGACCTCAAAGTAACACAAAAGGTAGCCAATATCTACCCTTGGTCAGTCACTTTATGTAGATGTCAATTGTGTAATTTTTCTAGACTTAGTGCCCCCTGGAGGAGAAAGTAAATATAATGTTGATTTATTTTGGTCACAACACACGCTAGTAGATTATTTTTTCCTATTTAACTAAATAATTAACACTATGTAGCTAACTAATTATATAACTCAAAGATGGTAACCAATATGGCGTCGATATTGTTCACATACTCTATGATAAATAGATGTATTGTCTGTTTAATTTTAGGGAAGAATTTAATTTATAAACTTTTGAGAATCTGGATACAGGAGTTTTGTCTTTGTGTGTGTGTGTGGTGATGATGACGGATACTTTCCTCTGCAGTGAAAAAACTATCTTGATATTGCAAAGTTTAACTGTAAGCCGAAGGAACGTTTGTAATGTGACTTATTATGTGAAATTGTAACTTGAAATTCTTTGTGAAAAAATATTTCCCTATAAAGTTTGGCAGTAAATGAAGTATTACATCAAGGTGTAACTTGTAGTTCCTTGTGGAGTAATTACCTATGTGGACGATACAGCTACTCCAGGGTGTAAGACCTAGAGTAGAAAGTCTTTAGACCTTACCTGAGGTTGAAAGACCCTTATAGTGGAACGTCTTAGGTATTGAAACTTTAATTACAGTAAATAAAATATAATCTACCTAAACATTCCTTCACCTGGCGACAACTAATGATACAGGTGGTGTAATAGTTCTTTAAAATTCCTCCGTTTGATATAATAATGACCACACATGAACTTATAATGTGCAATATCTTGATAACACATTAGCTGCAACATTACACATAGTCCAGTGTATGTGTAGTGAGGGACATCTACCTAAATGAGTTACAGAATGTGGAGTTGAGGCAAAAAAAGTTGGGACATGTTTGAGATCATCAGTTGAGCCAAACGTTTATACTCAATATTGTTTTAATGGTATTTTAGAGCGACCGAAAAATGTAAACAAAATGGCCGGCTAGGTGACACATACCTTACAAGAAATAAACATGAGAACGAACACACACACACACACACACACACAGTTTTACCCACATTATCACCAGACTATCGGCATACCTGGTCGGTGGACACCTGCCTCCTCCTCCTCCTCCTCACCTTGCTAATATGCTAATATGCTAATATGCTCTGGTATGTTCCAGTCTATTTAAGATATGCTCCCATCTATCTTAAAGAGCTTATGCTAGTTGGTCTGATATGCTCCTCAAAGACTATGCTGATATACTCTTGTCATCTGATATGCCATTATGTTCATATCACTCTAAAGGATATACTAATATGTTTTGATATGTTGGTATGGTTCTGTCTCTCAGAGGGTGTGCTGATGTACTATAAGAGCATATGGGGTATGCTGATATACTTGGTTATGTAGCTAGGCTCATATCTCTCTTACAGGGTATGCTAATATACCCTGATATGCTTGCATCTATCTCTGAGCGTATACTGGTTGACTGTAATGACATAAGAGATATGCTGGTATGCTTCTAAGGGAATATGTTAACATACTCTAATAATAATTTGAAATGAGGTTAGCTATACCTTAGATTCAGGGGATATACTGATATGATATGAATTAACCTAGAAGTATACTGATATGTTCTCAAGGCATTCAGGGATCTGTTAGTATGCTTCGACATACTTTCGGAACAAGGTAAACTGGACCTTCAGAAGATAGGGTGATATGCTGACATATTCTGATGGATCTAAGAGAGAGTGGAAGACTATGAGAGTTAGTTAATATACTCAGGTATGTTGATATCCCTTCATGGCACTTGGGATATATGGTAATATACTCCGATATGTCTCTTTGGATATACTGATATGCCACTAATGGGTCCCCAGAAAGCAGGAGACAAGTTGATCTGCTTCGAGGACACTAATCTGTATAATGATTTTTTCCCTGACTGTTAAGAAGTATACTGGTATATTTCAAATGTTGCTTAGTATTATAGTATACTTTGGGCTGTTCTGAATATATTTCACAGCTGATTTTCAGAAATATATGCTGCTGTCACTGGCTTGTTTATTCCGGAGACATTGATTATACTTTGAGTATGTTGATATGCTTTGTTACCAGTCAAGGAATATGCTGATATGTTCTGACACTTCTCAGTGATTACCCTGATATACTTAGATACCTGACAGTATTTATTGAGTATAGTGTCCTATACTCTGATGTCATTCTAGTGATATGCTGATGAGCTGACATACCGCTTTATGTAACTGTGATATATTGAATCATATACATCCATTCCTCACGCTTAATATATATGATATTCTAAACAATGCTGATATTATTTATGTTATACCCTGATTATATACTAACATACTACAGTGTCATTTATAGTGTATGATAGTATACATTGGGGGTATACTTTGAGGTTATTTAGAGAATATGATGGCAAATGCTGATATTATTTATGTTATACCCTGATTATATACTAACATACTACAGTGTCATTTATAGTGTATGATATTAAACATTCGGGGGTATACTTTGAGGTTATTTAGAGAATATGATGCAAACGGTGATATACTCTGATGCCATATTTGGTATACACAGATATATTGATATAATTTATATAATATACCGATAGATATAACTAAATATCTGTGAAGTAAATCCTGTACTTTTTGATATACCATTCAGGGTGAAGGTATGCTAATATACCACGATAACACCCGTCTCTCAGCGCTAATATACCCTGATGGCACACTTAACATCCTGGCGCCGGTCGTGGGGTATACTGATATGCTAAAGTCTTCTTCATCTTCTAATATCTCGACTTCAGCTTCGTAAACTGTGATTACTTAAACGTATTTAACGCTCGTTTACGTAACTTTTTTGTAGAATAAATGAATGTATATCCGGGGTTCTTCTGTTTCTTTCTCCATCTGATGTTTG